>NW_021636332.1:0-26444 GCF_004799145.2 Neltuma alba
AAAAAAAAATAAATAAAAATAAAAAGAGAGTGGGGACAGGGAAGAGAGGTGAGGACAAAGGGTATATAACTCTACAATGGAGTAAAACTATATTGTGTGCCCTGCAAATAAAAATAAAAAGAGAGTGGAACAGGGAAGAGAGGTGAGGACAAAGGGTATAGAACTCTACAATTGAGCAAAACTATATTGAATGCCTTGTAATAATAAATAAATAAATAAAGTAAAAAGAGAGTAGGGAGGGAGAGGAAGGGTGAGGACAAAGGGAATAGAAATGGAGATTGAGAAAGATGAGTACGGGAAGGCAGGAAGGGGAAGTCGAGATAGGGACAAGTAAAGGGGAGTTTGGAAGGGAAGGGGGTGGGAATGAGGAAAGAAAAATGGTGTGAGGACGGGAAAGGGGTAGGAATAAGGAAGGGAAAAATGGGGTGGGACAATGAGTGGGATGAAAAGAAGGACTGTGGTATGAAAAGTAGAAGTAGGAGGAAAAATGAGAGGTGGGACGCTTGGTGAAAAGGAGGAGATAAGTGTGGAGACAAGAGGGAGCTGTGTGGAAATAGGGAGCAAGAAAAATGGCGAAGATGAGTATTGAGAGCGGTGAGATGTGACTATGTGGGGGGATAAAATATAGGGAAAACAAAAAAACAGAGGGAAACTTTTTTAAAAATTTTACGGCACTTACTGTAGCGTTTTCCTGGAAAAATGCTACAGCAAGTGGTAAAAAAGACCTGCTGTAGTGCTTTTTTGAGAAAACACTACAGTAAGCAAAAGACCTTCTGTAGCGCTTCTTTGAGAAAGCGCTACAGCAAGTGGATTACTATATTTTTTTAAAAAGACCTTTAGTAGTGCTTTCCTAAGAAAGTACTACAGCAAGTGAGATACAACGCCTACAGTAACTGAGATATAATAGATGTAACTTTTTTTTTCTTTCAAAAAAGACCTTTTGTAGTGTTTTCTCAAGAAAACGCTACAGGAAGCCCTATATTAGCTGTAGCACTTTTCTAAATATTTTTATTTTTAATAAATTATTGAGTATTAGCTGTAGTGTTTTGTTTAATAAATGCTACAAAACAGGCTCTACAAATCAAATATTTTGTAGTAGTGTTTACAATTTGTAGCGGTTATGAAATCGCAACAAATATTTGAATTTGAAATCAAATTTCCCTCCATTGCTAATATTTGTAGCAGTTTATTTAACTGCCACACGATAAATAACCACTGCAAAAATTAGTAGTGGTTAGATAAACCACTACAATTTTCAAAATTTGAATTTGGCACCTCTTGATTTGCAACTGTTACTTAACCGCCACAAATATTTTTACCGTTAGAGTTACCAATGGTTTGTTGTTTTGTTGTGGATATTTAATCGCTACAAATGTTTGACCATTGGATTAGACAGTAATTTTTTCACTTTGTAGCGGTTATTTAACAGCTACAGATTGTTTGACTGTTGCTTTACTCCTTTTTAACCATTTTAGAAGTTTCAAAGTGCCATTTACACTTCTATTTGACCTTTTCTCTAAATCTTTTCCCCTACTCTTGCTTACATAAATCATCGATAAGTCATGGATCAAGTTGCCGCTTACGTCCCAATGATATTTGGTCGGATTAACCTCATTCATAGAATTTGCTTCTATGCATGCAACTACTAATGGTAAGCTTCTTTATCCATGTCCTAAATGCAATTTCAATAAGTGGCACCCACAAGATATTGTTAGAGACCATATAATTTTGAAGCCTTTCCCATAAAATTATACATTTTGGTCTTTCCATGATGAGCAACATAATATGATTGCTCAGTCAACTCCTGCAATTTCTCGAACGGGAGTTGAAGCAGAGGAGTCTAACCCTATCAATAACACTGTGCGTGATGCATTTGGGATTCACGAACATATATCAACTAAAGAAGTGCAGGGACCTAAACCAGAGTTCTTAAGAAACAAAGCTACTCAAAGTTCTTTTGATTTCATGGATGATGCTAATAAGCCTTTATATCACAAGTGTACAAAGTACTCAAAGCTATCATTCATGGTAAAGCTATATCATATAAAATGCTTATGTGGCATCATAGAGAAGGCAATGTCAATGCTTTTGGAATTATCGACAAACGCATTCCCTCAGTGAATTTCCCATCATCGTTCTATGAAGCAAAGAAGATGATTAACAAGCTTGGCTTGAACAACATGAGAATTGATGCATACCCAAATGATTATATGTTATATTACGGAGAGCATGCCAGCAGAGAGACTTGTATAAGGTGCAACACATTAAGGTACAAGCCCACACGGAAGGAGAAAAAGCAGAAGAAGAAACCTGTAAAGATTCTAAGGTATTAGTTGCTTTAATATTTGCTTAAATGTTTTATAAATTATGTCATTATTAAACTAATCATAATTGCTTTCATTTTCTTCACAAATTATTTTATTAATAAACTAATATAATTGCTTTAATTTTTCTTTAGAAATTATATCGTTAATAAGGTAATAATATATTTGCTTTATTATTATTTTTAATTATTTTATTACTTCAATAATATATTCGTTTCATTATTTTTTTAGAATTATTTTGCTAATTAACTACTATATATTTTCATATTTCAATTCTTAGATACTTTCCTTTGAAGTCGCGCCTGCAAAGATATGTCATCAAAGATGGCAGAGCATATACGTTGGCATGATGTTGACAAAAATCTAGACGACAAGTTAAGACATCCATGAGATTCTAAGGCATGGAAAGCGTTCAACTCAGAGTTTCCAGATTTTGCTGCTGATTCTAGAAATCTCCAACTTTCATTGGTGACCGATTGTTTTAATCCCTTCAGTAACATAAGCACCAGTTATAGTATATGGCCTGTGGTGTTAATTCCGTATAATCTCCCACCTTGAATGTGCATGAAACCTAGCTCTTTTTTTGCTGTCCATGATCATTCCTGGCAAGAAGGCACCTGTAAATGATATAAACGACTACCTACAACCATTGATACAGGAATTGATCGAGTTGTGGACTATTGGTGTGGAAACTTATGACTTATATGAGAAAAAGCTTTTCAACTTTTATGCAGTGTTAATATGGACAATTAGTGATTATTTTGGGTTGGGAACATTATCTGGTTGAAACATACATAGGGGATTGGCTTGTCCTAAGTGCAACTTTGACTCTGAACCTGTGTGCCTTCCATATCATCCTAAATGGTGCTTCATAGGTCACTAGTAGTTCCTTAATTCAAAGCATAGATTTAGATTGCAACGAAATCGCCTCAGTGGTGAACAAGAAAAGAGAGATCCTCCTCTTACTTTACATCGATTGATAAAGTTGAACGAGGCACACGACGTTCTCGTGGTCAGCCAATATAGTGGCAGAAAAGAAGTATCTTCTTTACCCTTCCTTATTGGAAATTTAATTTGATCTGCCACAATCTTGATGTCATGCACATCAAAAAGAATGTGTATGATAATGTGTTATACACGTTGCTCGACGAACCTAGAAAGTCTAAAGATGACCTCTTTACTAGGAAAGATTTACAGGCCCTTAGAATTCATCCAGATGCTTGGCCTGATGATCATGACAGGTTTCAACCAGCGAAATTTACATTAATGAAGTAGAACAAGGATATCTTCCTGTCAACATTAAAGAAAATAAAAGTCCCTGATGGATATTTTAATAACATCTCAAGGTGTATTAATCTGCAGGCTTGAAAGGTTATTGGGTTAAAGAGTCATGACTGACATGTTTTGATGCAACAATTACTTCCTTTGGCACTTAGAAACACACTCCCTCATGATGTCTCTATGATTTTGGTGGAGCTGTGTTTATTTTTAAAAAGTTATGTGTAAAGGTTTTGATACCAGAGGAGCTAGACCAATTGCAGAATAAAATAATTTTGACACCTAGTCATTTGGAGATGATATTTCCTCCATCCTTCACTGTCATAGTTCATCTTACAATCCATCTTGTTTGAGAAGCAAAACTTGCTGGCCCAATTCAGTATTGATGAATGTACTCTATTAAAACATGTGTTATATTATCTCTTTCAATTTTTCACATTTTAATCTCAATTATAGATAATTATTAATCATTAATTAATTAAACATGCAGATATTTAGAAAAATTAAAATCCAATGTCAAGAATAAGGCGTGGCCAGAAGGGTCAATAGCAGAGGGTTATGCTGGAGATGAGGACCGAACTTTCTATTCCAGATACTTTGACGTCTTGATCACCCCCTCGTATTGACGATTGTCCACTGAGACCTTCCAATTCGAGCGACTTCTTCCCTCCTATTGGGAAGCCAGTTGGAGTGTTTGAATGCTCAAACTGACTCCTATCGAGAATTTACAAGCACACAGACATGTCTTGATAAATTGTACTCAAGTTGAACCTTTTCTCTAGTAAGTTGTATACTGATTTTCTTTTTTATGTTTAAAATTTCTGCATCATTGGCTTCTCTAACAAATAACACTATAGGGAATTTAGAATATATGTCATGCGGCAGCTATAGGTTCGTTCACAAACATCTGTTGAGGTTGACAGGAGAGTCCATAAAGAATTTTTGAGTTGGTTTACATGTTCAATATGTAATGAGGACACTTCCTACATAGCTGAACTCAAAAGTCTTGCATATGGTTCGTTTGATAATGCCAGGAGGTTTACTGCATGTAATGTCAATGGGTTTAAGTTCCATATAGTAGCGCGTGATCAGGGTTTGCTCACACAAAACTCTAGAGTTTTTGGCACATTTGGAATGAGGAGTTATGCTAGTACCAGTGACAATGACATGCAATTTGGAGGCATTCCTTACTATAGAAAGCTGATTAATATTATTGAGTTAAATTATCAAGGATTTTTCACTGTCACTCTGTTCAAGTGTTGCTGGGCAAATACAACAACTTCACATGGACTCACTACTGACGAATTGGGCATCACATCTATTAATTTCTCTAGGCTTATTCATACAGGAGAATCTGAAGATCATGAGCCATACATTCTTGCCTCTGAGGCACACCAGGTTTATTATGTCGAGGACGAGAAACATAAAGATTGGAGTATGGTGGTTCACCTCAAGCCGCGAGATCTTTATAACATGGGTGATGATAGTAATGACATTGTTTACGACAGTGAACCCTTCCAACCAACGAATTTTGAAAATTTCTTCTCCAAAGGAGATGACAATTTACCAATTGTTAGGTATTTCTTTTTTACATATAATTTTGGTTCCTTTTTGTTACATTAATTAACAATATATGTTTTAATTTACATTAATGTGTGTTATAATTATTTCTCATTATTTGACTTTATATATCTCCTTTCAGGCAAGATGATGAAGACTAAAGTTTATTAGTAAGTTCATTCTAAACCATTTTTTCAAAACTAGTAAGTTTTTTTTTTTGGCAAAATTTTATTACTTGTAATGGTTATAAAACTGCTATAAAACACAAACAAACCACTACAAAATGAACTAAACCACTACAAAAATGTCACCGGCCCTTTATAAATAGCCCTAGTCTCCCTCTCATTTTTTTACACCTCCTCTACCTCTCCTCCTCTCCCTTCTTTCATCTGAAAACCTCTTCTCCTCTCCTATGATATTTCTCCTCCTATTTTCAAATCGTAAGTTTTTTTAATTGTTTATTTGCTTTTATTTTCTCATATCATTTAATTTTAATTTACTAATATTTTTTTCATGCAGGATTTATTTACTTTTATTTTCTATTCTTTCTAATTTATTTCCTATATTTATAAATAACATTTCAAATTTTTTTATTTTTTATAATTATAAAATTATAGATTTTCTAATAATATTTATTTAATACTTAAAATATTAGTAAAATTTACTTATATAACAAAAATTTGAATAAAATTTAATTAAAAATTTGATAATTTAATTTATTATATTTTATCTTCAAAATTTGATTATTTTTTTGAAAATTTCAACGTAACATTTGCATTAGTTATTAAAACCGCTACAAAGAATAAAATTAAATAACAAATTCGTCCTGTTGGTGCCATTTTTCTGTCGTCAAATTCAATTTTTGATTCCTACTAGACGAAATTTTTATCGGCTCTTAGTAGCGGTTTTGCTAACAGCTACAAAATTCAAATTTTATTTCCCGCCTACCGCATGCATTTGTAGTGTTTTTTTTACTGCTATAAACTACCTCAAAGTGATCTCATTCATTGCGTTATTAGTAGCGGTTTTATAACCATTACAGAATACTATAGTGGTTTAGAATCGTGCGGTGTGGTTTGTATAAACTGCTACAGATCCCTTTGCATTGCTGGTTTTTATAGCGGTTGTCAGAACAGCTACAAGTTTCACTTATAACAGCTAAAACCGCTACAAATCACTTATTTTAACTGCTACAAATTACCTTTTTTTTGTAGTGATTTTACTTTGTAATGTTAGCTACAATATAAGTTTAAGGGTCAAGACCGTTATAGATAAAGTGGTGGGTTCTCATCAATTTAGTTTCATTGCAAGAAGTAATCCACTCTATGAAATCTAAGACTAGAGCCACAGGTTAGATAGCAGTTAAGGTGGCCCTCAAAAAAGCTTATGACAAACTAGAATAGTCCTTCATTAGAGATACTCTCATTATGATGGGGTTGGAAGAAAAAGATATATGAGTTGATTATGTGATGTATTTCATGCTCTTCCTTCAAAGTTTTATAGAATGGGGAAAATATTGATCAATTTCACTTATCTTAGAGGGATTCATTAGGGTGATCCTATGTCTCCTTATATTTTTACTCTTTATGCAGAGTGCCTATACCATTATATTCAAGATGCGATCAATGAGGGCTTATGGTGGCCAATCAAATTGAAGTGAGGAGGAGCTAATATTTCTCACCTCTTCTTTGTTGATGACCTTATTCTCTTTAGAGAAGCTTCTGAAAGCCAAAAGATGAGTTGTTTGGAAAAGTTTTCTAAAGCATCAAGCCAAAAGATGAACAAAAGCAAAACAAAAGGTTGCTTTTCCAAAAATGTTCATGGTTCTAGAAAGGCAAATCTTTGCCAACAGATAGGGTTAGGTTTAACTAGTGATTTGGGGAAATATTTAGGAGTGCCTTTACTCCATGAAAGAACCTACTCACTTACATTTGCTCCATTACTAGAGAAGACTAGACAAAAACTGCCCCCCTTAGTGGGTCGTACTACTCTTGTTAGAGCTGTGCTCTCCACGTTACTAGCTTACCATATGCAAACTATACTACTCCCTAAATAGCTCTAGACCAAATTGAATAAGAAAGTAGGAATTTGCTCTAAGGGAGTAATAAAGATGGATGAAAGTTACATCTCCTGTCTTGGGAAGAAATTACAAAAGGGAGGAATGAAGGAGGCTTGGGCACTAAGAACCTGAGGAAGCAGAGCATAGCCTTTATCATGCAGCTTTGCTAGAATCTTATTCAAAATAAACAGGCTCTTTGGGTGAAAGTACTCAAGGGCAAGTATAATTATAGACAAGAAACCAAAGCAAACGTGATAAAGAAGAACAATGCCTCTTTAACTCGAAGGAGTTTTTGTGATGGTTTAGGAGTCAAGGTGGGGAATAGACATTCATCCTTCTTGTTCATAAGGTGGTCTGAAGTGAATAAGCTACTAATAGACCTCATTCCAGGCTAATAAAAGTTGATTGATAAAAAAGAGAGAGTTGTGGACTATGTAGCGATCAGAGGTTATGGTAGATGGTTTGATTCAAATATTATTGATCGAATAACTTATGCACTCCCACACCATGAGGAGAGATAAGATGATAAAATCTTTTGAAAACTATCCACTAATGATTACTTTACTATTAAATCTGCTTATAACTTTCTCCTTGCAGGTAATACAAGTAATAGGCATAGTATTTGGAAAAAGATTTAAAGTTGGCATGTACTGAGAAGATCAAATTTTTCATATGTCTATTTACACATAGGGGAATGCACATTGTGCATCTAAGAGAAGGAGCATAAGTCTGCAAGCAGAAGAGGACTACCCTTCGGATGTAACCAAGAGGACTTAATGCACTTACTCAAAGACTATATTAATGCCAAAGATAGATGGAAAGCTGTCCTTCAACCCTCTTGCTGGTTATCTTTCTTCTTTTTACAAGACATGGAATGGACTAAGTGGAATCTACCCCATGAGCCAAGAAAGAGTTTCACTAAGAATTACAGTGGTCCATCTTGTTTGGTTATATATGCTAGGATATTTGGGTGGTTGGATTTAATAAGCTTGGCATTGATAGTCCTCACATTTGTCATGCAACACAGGATAGCTTCATCAAAGCCTATCTTGACTAGGATATGATGCAGAGTAGTAAGTTCTATAGTCCTAGTTTAAGTCAGGAATCAAACAGAATTGCTATGAATACAGATACGGTAAGACTAGAGGTTGACGACTCAGTTCTTCTAGATGGAAGGAGTGGGTGCAGGGGAGTCATAAAAGGGGCCTCAAACAACTAGATCCCATCCCTCATTCATTTCGAAATTCGTTGCTATCAATAGATATTTATCTTCTTTTTTTTTTTAATTGATGATTATAAATGATGAGACACTTGTGTCAATTCAAGTACCATGCATCTGTTGAAAAAGCAAAAGCAATAGTTTTAGATCTTTTAAGAGGGCTTTCTGCTGAACTTCAATAATCCAAGATAAACATCCTTGAATTTGCATCCATGTTAGCTGCTTGTTATAGCTAAAATATCAGTACTGATGCCCTTTCTATAGTTGTTTAATGAAGAAAATTCCTTAAGACATTGGATGTTCTATTAATATTTTTAAAGGAGAATTACAATAAAGTCCCAAATAAAAAATATAATTACTAAAAAGTTCTAATTACAACAAAGTGGCTTACAATGATTTGTAGTAAATGACAACTATTCTCTTGTTATTAAAACTCACTGGTAGTTATTTTTTTTTCATTGAGACCTTATTGTAATTCTCTTATTTTCACTTTGGCATAACGAATGTTATGTGCTCTCTGCCTCCCATTTGCATGCCTTTATATTTGTATGAATTTTATGATAGTTCAAGTCTTAATAGAAAGCTGCATGTTTTAAGAGTGTGTTTGGAGCGGCGTTTAAGCCACTCAAACAAGCCATAGAAATTATGATGCTTATTGTGATTTGTAGATAAAGTAATAGAAATTATGATGCTTATTGTGATTTGCAGATAAAGTAATGTTTGGGTTCAAGATGGAAGTAAATGAGCTTATCAGAAAATGCCACGTTCAAGTAGAAGTTAAAAATTTGAGCTTCTTCCAATTGTGACGTGGGGAGAGAAAGCAATGAAGATGAAAAGAAAGATAAAAGTATTTAGTGGCTCCTATCTTGACCCAATAATTTGATTTTTTTTAAAAAGAAAAAATTTATTAATAAAATTTAATTATTTTAATTTATTTTTTAAAATTTTATCAAATCGTATATATGATATATTATCTTTGTTCTTTAATATAATACATCAATAGGCTAATTTGAACAGATTAAGAAAGATAAATAAATTATTTAATTATATTATATGTTACACAATCTCTCTAAAATACTTATGTGTATCATTAGATTACATATTAAATTAGTTTATAAGTCATTTTAAAATTTGCACTCATTTTTCAAACATTTTACATCTAAACTTTCTTTTTTATTATCCATCCAAATAGGTTTCAATATCAAATTGAATTTTAGAAAAGTCAATCTAACACTACAAAAACTGGACTTTCAACGGCGACAAATAAAGTTGTCGTTGAAAGTATGACTTTTGTAGCCGCCAAAAGTCAGGCCTTCTTGTTGCCGCCAAAAATGGTAGTAACGGTCGTGACTTCTTATTGTTGCCGCCACAGGTGCAGCTTTCAATGGCAACAAAATCTGTCATAGTCGAAAGGTACACCTACAGCGGTGACAAAAGTGTTCGCCGCAGAATGCCTTTTCAGTGGCGACACTATTTGTCACCGCTAAAACACCTTTCAGCGGCAACAAATAGTCGCCACTGAATCTTCTTTCAGTGGCAACACTGTTTGTCGCTGTTGAAACACCCTTTCAGCAGCGACAATTAGTCACCGCTGTAAGTTTTTTCACCTTTTTTGGTCATTTTTAATTTTTTGTAAAAAGTTTATATTATAATCTATTATTTGTCTAATTAAGTAACTTTGATAATTATTGTTTTTTATATATTATTGTATTAGAGAGAGACTAAAAGAAAGATAATGTAGTGTTTGAATGAGAAAGGGAGAGGAAGAAAGTTTGAAGTGTGTATAAAATACATATACTATAATTAAATGTTTAAGAGATGATATAGAAAAACATTGTGCATGGGAGAGAAATGAGGTGGAGGCATGCATGAGAGAGAAGAGAGATAGAGAGTGTGTGTGTGAGAGAGTAGTGAAGGATAGAGTGTATGTGAGGAGTGGATGTAAATATAATTAGAAGAGAGATAGAGAGTGTGTGTGTGAGAGAGAGAAGGACATACTTAATTGACATAATAATATTTGATTATGAACATATGTATGAGAGGATTGAGAAATAAAATTATTAAAGGAGATAATATAATTAATTAAAATATGTTTGAGAGATAGTTAATAAAATCATGTATATAGTTAATTAAATGTTATTATTTATATTTTTTATTTAAAATGTAATTAATTAAGTTTTATAAAACATATACGGTTGTATATTATATATATATTTTCTGTTGCCCACTGATTTCAAAAAAATTCAATAGGGGATCTGATGAAAGTGTCTGTTTGTTAATTGATTTTTCACACATTCATTTTGGCTTAAAAAGGTTAAAAATAGTCAAACTGTCATCTGGCTGGTTCGAACAGGGGATTTGATGAAAGTTAGCACCTCTTACCAGTGAAGCCACGTATGTTTTTGCTAAGGCTAGTGGATTGTTTTTATATATAAACTTCATCATTTTGAAACCCAAAACAATTCGATTAACCCGCCCCATCTTCTGAAAATTTCAGTTTTCCCTCTCACTGAATGATCATTGCAGTGCAAATCTAAACAAAGCTTTGGGCGTCTAAAACTCTAGCCCTTGTCCATCACTTCCAGCGTCCTTTCTTGCCGTCATCCATGTATGTGCATCGATCATCTTCTTCGCCTAAAGTCTTGTGGTGCTGTATTTTTTTCCCTTCCTTGTTTTGCATTTGTAGATCTGTTTTTTCCTTTGGTTTGCTGTGATCGATTCCGTGTTATTTTTTTAAATCTCCTTCTAGATCTAATGGCTATCGTGTGTATGTGTGGAGGAATCCTATTTTATTTTGAAACCTTCCAGTGCCTAATTATAGATGGCTCTGTCCGAAAACGATTCCTTAAACATAATATCGTTAAATCTATTCAATCATGGTGGGGGGAGATAAGCATGGTTTATAATGATATAAACGTGAGAGTAGAATGGATGAAATCCTGTACATAGGGAAGGAGGGCCATAGTTGCTGATCATTGAATTCGTATGCCTAGCGCCACACACCACTCCTTCCTCTAACAAAACCCCCCTCATTCATGTGTGCACTCTGCATTTCTGTATTTTATTTAAATCCTATGATCTCATACATTATTATTCTTGATTAACGCATTGGTCCATAAAACATAGTATTTTATTGTGGCCTCGGTTTAGGCACATACATCAATTTCGCCCTCTGTTTGTTCATGGTGTAATTCTCATTACATGAGGCTGCTCCTTCCCACGCTTGTCCTGTCCCAACTTGTCTGGTTTCTTAATATCTAATTACACTAAAAACTTGATAACCAGTTCAGCTAAGCTGTTTGGGTTTTGTCCTCAGTATGAATGCCTGCTCGGACTATTGTGTAGGGCTTTCCCAAAGTTTCAACTTCACGAGCAATGGGAGTTGAATTTTGAATTTTGAATGTTTCATAGTATTTTTATTTATGAAATTCAGGAAAAAATAATTCCTGTATATAAATTTCAATAATAAGAAGAACCTAATATATTTTCATAGTAGGAAATAAGGGGATTCCTATCAGTTGTTAGAGACAGCCCATAGGGGAGAGGGAGCAAGGTATCACACATCTCATTCATATCAGTTGTTAGTATTGGTGAGAAAGATATTGTTTTCTTCTCTTTTTTTTCCCCTTTATCTTTTTTTCTTCTTTATTAGCTTAAGGATGTTGAATTTTAGTTGGTTCGTGGGGCTGAGAACATTTACTTGGGATGTGTTCCCCAGCAATTTTTTTAAAATAATGATTTTCCCAACAATTTTTTATACATCAAGAAATTAAAATTGCCCTACATTTAATTAATGACTCTTGCTTATATGTCTATTGTCTCCATATGCTCAAAGCAACACATCATCGATATGTGCGCGTTAGGCTTGTGATTTTTCAAATAATTAATTTAAGGTCATTACATAAGCTTTATGTTATTAATATTTATTTAATTTACAGGTACACACCCACACAAGCAGGTGTCAATGTTAAATTTGAACTTGAGAATTCACCTATACAAGTAACTTGAATTCAGTGTACATATTATCCTGTACTAATCATGCTTGTATAAATAAGTTTATGTAATTTATATATATTTTTTCAAAGAAATTAATGAAAAATTGGGGGGATGAATGTCACGATAGCGACATATACACAATCTTATGTATTATACATAAGCTGTATTGCAAAACGCTATTCTGAATTGGGATGGAAGCTTAGTAAAAATATAGTATATTTGATTTTTTTTCTGTAGACTTATTTTATCGTAATCTCATGATTGAACATGCTTCTTGTTAAATCTCAAGTGGTTCCATATAGTTTGTGTAGGCGTCCAGGAGAAGGAGTAAAGCCAAGTTTATATTATATTATAGATGTACCGTTATTAGGTGGGAGATGCTAAACTTTAAACACACACAATTAGCTAGCACTTCCCCACAAGTACAGTGAGAGGGATGAGCAACTATAGGATCGCATGCATGAGCTCGTTCAGCAGCAATCCTTAGAGAGTGATGCTTGAATGACCTCTGATAAGATATTGATAGCTGTTCTTGGTGAGAGGTCAGATATGTTAGAGGAAAAAGTTATGGAGCAGAGCCTCGAAGGAAGAGATCTCACACTCAATCTAGTGATTCACTTAAGAATGTGTGCACCCAATTGTATGAAAAGTTTGAAAGAAGATTTCAAGAGGAGCGAGAAAAGATGAAAGCAAATCTTGCTACAAAGCAGAGAAGATGGAAGCAGAATGTGTAGCAGAATGAGAAAAAATGGAAGCGAACATGCAGCAGAGCGAGCAAAGATTGAAGCAGAGTGCAGACAACTTGAACAAAGGATGGAGCAATTAATGGAGCAGAGAATACAAGCTCAATTCACTGCTTTCATGCAAAAGATGCAATTAAATACTCCTGCGGATACCCCTACTTCTAGTGTCCCTAGTCTTGGTCCCTCTATGTGATTTTTCTTTTACATTATATAATGTATCTTTTAATTGAACAATTTTTATTTTTATTGAAGACACAAAAACACTTTGATGGTTATAAATCCTATTATTTAATATATTTGTCATTTAATTATTTTATTTTTATTAAACCTTATGATCACGTTTATCAGAATATAAATAAAAAAATTTGTATAATTAACATATTAAAATAGTTAAACCTTCAGTGGCAACATAAACATCACCGCCAAAAAGGGTAATTGGCGCCAACAATTATGTCGCTGTTGAAAATATAATCAGCAGCGACAAAAATGTCGCCACTGAAACCACAATTAGCAATGACATTTTTGTCACTGTTGATTGAGGTTTCGACAGCGACAATGGCTGTCGCCACTAAAACAAGCTTCAACGACAACATTTGTCATTGCCGAAAGTCAAATTTTTTGTAGTGTAAATGTAAATTATATTAAACTAACTTTTATCCTAACTTAAGTTTGTAAAAGTGAGATGAAAACAAAATTACTTTTATCACTGCCAATCCAAATACATTCTAGGATAACTTGAAACCTAGTATGCTTTTATAAACATGCCTGTAACTTGCTTTCACAACAAATGATAAAATCTTAACATCTTCACTTCTGGTTATTTTACTGGCTAGGAAGTTAAAAGCATTATAGTTGTGGCCGTACTCAAATAATATGGGATTTGGCAATAATATGGAATTGAAATCATGATTGACTCAGTTTGCTTTAATAGTGTGAATTTCACTTTTGGTGCCGCAAGTTTTCTTTCTTTGTTTTTTTTTACTGGTTGTTCCCCGGATATTTGCTTTCCATTCAAATGATTTCCTCCCATTATTGTTCTAGAGTTCTGTGTTGTGTAAACTTGTTTTGTAGCTGCAAGTTAGTTCTGCTTGCTACTTGTTAGAAAGCCAAGTTACCTCCTTCTGGCTGAGGGATGAAATGGAGCAACTAATAATAATTGATGGCTTCTAGACACGGAGGGACATTTTTTACAAAAATAATACTCTTTCAGTCCTTAATATAAGACCCATTTAACTAATTTGATTAGATTAAGAAAGTTAGGTAAGTTGGTTAATTATAAGAAATGTGACATCATAATCATCATAATCATCTTTCTTAATATCCCTTCTCCCTCTTCTACTTGATTATGGTTGAGAGTATTCATAGGGGTAATTTAGAGAAAATTAATAAATATGAGAAATTGATTTTATATTTAGGACCAAAACCAACTCAACAATTGGATCCTATATTAAAGACCGGAGGAGTAATTATAATCCTAGATATACATTGTTAACGATGTTTTTGACACGTGGGCATGATCCAATTTGATTAACTAACATATAGGACAAAATTGTTGAAGGGATTAAACTTCAAGGACTGAGCTTTGATGAGTTGAATTAGGTTGACTGAGTCAACCAAGTTAAATGTTAAAAACTAAATAATTAATTTTTCCTAAAATATTTTTCATAACATGGCGTATGTCAGAAAACACATTACTTTGAATATACCATAACCAGATGTACTTTTACAGATATGTGTAAATTGATGTCTGGCATTTAAGAGTAAAAAGAATTTATGTTTTGACTCTTACATTTAAAATCCTTAAAGTACTTATTATATCAATTCATATAAATTGAAAGGAATAATATCCATTCTAAGGTGATTTGGTAGAATGTCTTGGAGAAGAAATATGTACACAGGTCCATATCCACAAATGCATGTGCACATAACAATATTATTCATCCGGGGCTTAATATGAAACCTAATCAACTAATTTAAATAGATTAATGTTATTAGTTAAATTAGTTAATATGATATGTGTTTTCTAAAACATCCTCAGTATCTTACTTAATTCTCTCATTCCCTTTCCTACTTAATTACTGTTAAAAAATATTAATAGGGTTAATTTTAAAAAAAATTAATAAACTTGTGAAACAAGTCTTTCATATAAAACTAATACGATCTCCTCAATTAGGTCCTACATGAAAGATCGGTGGAGTATTACATGAAACAATTACCACTGTACACTACTCAATACATACAGGTGTATTTCATATTTTCTCATGTAATTTAAACATTTCAACAAGTCATTATAAACTATAAATAACACAACTCAATTCTCATTACGTTATGTTTATCACACGTGAAAAAGCAAATACAAGTTATTATATAATTTTACATCACCATATTCACTCCAGCATGACCTTTGAATTATGCGCACCTCCTTTTATCAATTTGAATGGCCTCATCATTTCATTGTCTTCATGGTTTATTATCTGCAAATTAAACCATTGTCATGATCACGTACAATGCAAAAGAAAAAAAAAAGAGCCACTATCTATAAATATTTAGTATTTTAATTAGGGAATATTAATTAATCATTTATTCTCTATACTTTTTGACTGGATTGTAGTTCATTCCATAAGCTTTAAAGTGCAACTCGGTTTTTATAGTTTTATTAATTAAGTTGTAACTTGATCTCTAGACTTTAACCCAGTGCAACTTAGTCTTAATTTTAATGATTTAAAATTTTAATTTCTATACTTCATGAAATGTATAATTTTATTTTTAATATGTAGGGACTATTTTTCAAAATAGTTAAATTATAAGGATTGAGTGATATCAGCTAAAAGTTTAGGCACCGACTTATAGTTGAGTTAAAGCCATAAAGACTAAGTTGCATAGAATTAAAATTTAATAATAGAGTTGTAACAGAGTGAAAATTATAGGGATCAAAAATTAAATTTTCCTTTGAATTAAAACCAAATAAATTAAACCAACAAAAAGCCCAAAAAAAAGAAGAAGGATAGGAAAAATACTCACATGACAATGATACACGTAACCAGGTTCTGCAGTTGCATCAAACTCATACGGTGCATTTGTGTGGATGTAACCAAATTTCACTACAATCTTCGTTACACACAAGGGTGTCATCTTGTACACGACCTTCCACCCTCTCTCATGAGAGGGCACCTCCAATTTCTTGCCACGTGCATGCTCCTCCACATGGCACTCAGTCACATAATCATGCTTCCTCACACATTCATTAAGCTCCTTAGGATTCACCAGCTCCGTCTGATCCAAAACTTTGAACAATCCCAAATGAATATGAAACGGATGATTGGCCTGCGTCAGATTGATCACATACCAAACCTCAGTGGATCCCTCCTGTGGAGTTTCTGTAACTGGCGACGCAAAAGGTTTTGCATTCAAGTATAAATGAGTTGGATTTCCTTTCGTTGTCCCACCATAGCCTAACATTGTGATGTACCTCGTCTGCGATGCACTGGATAAATCTGCATCAGGGTATTTTAGTAACTTCATAGGGACTCGTGACGTGTCAGCTTCTGGATCAGGTTGTATGAAGAATTTCATCACCTTGCTGTTAGCTTCATCCACTGGTTCTCCAAATGGGAAGTGAGATGGTGCATTGTTGGCTAAAATAACAGTGTCATCTTTTGACTTAGAAAAGTCAACGATTATATCTGTGATCTCAGATGGTCCCACTAAAACTTCCTTCGTGGTCACTGGTTCTTCTATGTAAGCAGAATCTGATGCCACGTGGATGAACTGCAAGAAATTGGTGAAGAACAGTCTAAAGAAACGACCATTGCTGGCGTTGATGATCTGAAATCGATACCTACGACGTCGTACTGTCATACGTGGCCATACTCTTCCATTCACAGTGATGAAATTACCGAAGTAAAATGGCCGCCAATGAGGGTGTACGGTGGGGTGGTTTCCAGTGGAATTCAAATATATGGAACCATTAGTGTGAAAGTTCAAGTCAAAGATCATCAGCGGTCGATCAAAGGCATCACCATGGGGTAAGCCAAGAGGGTCCTCGATCGGAGGGTGGCGGATGATGTAGGTCCCATATAAGCCAGCAAGGACGTTGACCGCGGTCAACCCAAGGGCATGATCATGGTACCACATGTTACCAGGTTGTTGATTGTTGGGGTAATGATAGGTCTTCTGGGTCCAAGTGGGTCCCGTTTCAATGAATCCATTGGTGAACCAGGAATTAGGGTTGCCGTCGCTTTGGGGCTCGATGATGCCGCCGTGGAGGTGAACCACCGTGGGAATACCCTTTTTGGAGCGGGGGATGGCGATGGGAATTGTCGGGTCCAATGGGAAGATGTGATTTGAAGGGAGGTGATTTTGCCACGTCACTTAGGTGTCAACTCCATGGAGGGCCTCGATAGTGGGACCAGGAACTGATGCAGTCTGTTGGTCTAGACCATAAGCATAAACTGGCGTTGGCGGTAGATCCCTGTGAAATTTCTGTACTACCAAAAACATGGGTTTGAGGAAAAATTTTGAATCGTGCGAGAAACTACATAACAGTAGCAAGAAATGTATGAATTACACAATGTCATTCTACTCTATCAACAACTATATCTTTCAGTATATTATTAATTAAAAGATTATATAAGTTCATAGCTTTATTAAGTTTTAAAAAAATATGGATAACTGAAAAGGTTAATTATCTTTAGTTCTTGAGATTTGACCTTGTTTTGATTTTAAATCTTAAAATTTGAAACTAATGGTTTTTATCCCTCAAGCCTTGTTTTAGGTGTCAAAAACATTATCTCAAGGACTAAAAATCTTTACGCGGATCAAAATGAAATCAAATTTCAGGAATTAAAATCACTTGTGTCAAATTTCAAGGACCAAAACTAAAATGAAATCGAATTTCAAAGACTAAAAATAGTATTAACACTTAAAAACTAATCAACAAGATGCTATGTATATAAATGCATAGCATTGTAGTTAAAAAAACGAAGAAATTATAGGGACGAAAAAAAGATATATACCCAATTCTTTTGGAACATGCCAATGTGGAGATATCTGGGTATGGGGAATCCATGAAGGAGCTCATAGGCAAGAATTCTGGGCACATCAGGAACCTCATCCACAAACATCTCCAACTCCGATGGCTCTAACAATTTGTCATCTCTTAAAGAAACAGCCAAGACCACAGCTTGTGATAAAACACTTACGTATGTGAATTTCATCAGAAGCATTAATATTAACAATCTATCCATGCCTCTTAATCTTCTAAGCTGCTCAAATTTGCTATCACAAAAGTCACGTGTGTGTGTGTGCGCGTAGTTCCTTCGTGAGATAAAGAGTTACAAGTTTGTGAGTGTGTGTAGAGAGGAGAGATGAAAATGACTTCTTTTTTTTTTCTTTTGTTTTGGGGATATGACCTTGGTCTTTATATTAAGGTAGTGATGTTTGATTTGCATGTAATGGTTATAGGTGAAATTTTTCAAATTGAACGACCAAATTAAAAATGTAAGAAAAGCCAAGTACATATATATATATATATATATATATATATCCAACACGCTGCCGCTTCATTGAGACTATAAGCCAATTAGTTTACTAATAGTAATATATAAAAAGGAAAGCTCAACTAATTAAGTTGACACATTAATTCAAGACACATTTAGTTAACCTTTTGCTCTTGCTAAAGGGATAGGTGAGATTTATATGAGGCAATCACGTGAAATTTTAAGTTGTCATTGGCTACTTGATTGAAAAACAGACACAGAGAAAGACACACTATTAGTATATTTTAATTTCATGTGGGGAAGGAATAAAGACTGGAGAAAGATGAATTTTTTCTTTAAAAAAACTTGTTTTATGTTTTATTAAAATTAATTCTTCTTGATCATTAATAATAATTAAACTAATGAGATAAGGATATTAATAACTTTCTTATATTTCAGAATTAACAAATGAATTTGTGTATGCGTGCACCTCCATTTATAACTATTGACCAAACTAATATTGAAGGAAATTTTGAATTTGAATGATCAGATAATGAACTTTTGTTGTGAAATACAAGAGATTAAGATGAGACAGATGGAGAAGGTACAAGAAAATTGGAAGAGAAATAGGGAGTAATCTTTTATTCATTTCAAGCTTACAATCACCTGGTTCATGCCCACTATTTGTAGGTCACAAGTCCTTAAATTCTTTTTCAGGAGTTACAGCAAGGAATAAACCTACATAACTGCAGGATATATAACATTTAGAGGTTATAAGTATTAATCATAAAAAAACTCCCAAGAAGCCATTCATGTTGTGGGTTATATGACTTTAAATGTGATATCCCAAACCGCACTTAATATTACAATATTTATAACAAATTTAATTTTGTTATATAGAATAATTACATTTTATAATAGTTAATTCTTTGAATAATTAGATTATTTGCTAATTATATAATTATAGAATAAATTGATAAAAATATAATTTAATTTTACAATCTGTTTGACTAGTTAGAGAGAAAATTAGAGAAAACTGAATTCTTCTCTGAAATATAATAGACAAAAAATTTTAATGATAAATTTTTAATATTTTGAAATAGTGTTTCTTTTAATGTTAAAATTTACTTCATTTGTAAGTAATTTTATATTAAAAATAATATTTTACAAAAAATTTATAATACCAATGGTAATATAAATAAGGGTTAAAGTATACTTTTAGTCCTTTAACTTTATATAAGGTTTTATTTTGGTCTCTTAACTTTAAAAAGTAAATTTCTAGTTTTCTAACCCTAGAACCATTAATAAAAAATGATGATATTGAACTTTTGAATGTTGATAAAATATTACTAAATATTGTAATGTTAAGTTTAATTTTTAAAACAACTATGATTGTTACAAAAAATCATCATTCAAAACTAATAATTTAAGAATTAAAGGACTAAAAATATACCTTTTAGAGTTAAAAGACCAAACTGAAATCTTACATGAAATTAAAGGACCAAATGTATACTTTAGCCTATAAATAAGTAAAAGTATTGTATCATGTTTAAAACTAAAATTACAATATAATATATATATGAAATTTTCAGTAAAATATTATATATAAATAAAAAAACACAAATATTATAAATAAAACTAAATAATAAAATATATATTAGAAATATTATTGTACAGAGTACCTTTTTTAAACAAAGATTATATGCGTATATTAAATTTTGCATTTTACGACTATAGGTTCATCTCAGTCCAACAAGCAAAGGCTTTAAGCATGCATGTTGAGATTGTGCGTTTGAAGTAGAACTTTGTCACACATGGAGTTCGGAGGCTGTCCCTGAGAACAAGGTGATGGCGGAGCAGTCATGTGGCGGCTGGCGGAAGGGTTCCCATGCGGCATTTAAAATTATTAAAAAATAAATTACTGATTGAATTCCTTTTTGTTGCAAAAATTAAAAAAAAATGTTTAAAAACTGAACTATAGTTTCATTGAGCTTGTCTTGAAACATAGAGAGATTTCTTTGAAAATTTTCATTTAAGGACTATTGTAGCAATTTGACTTCAAATCGCTCTAATTTTTTTTTTTGTTGAAATTTTAGTAAAGGATTAAGGGGCAAAGATGAAGTTATGCTTTAAATCATGTAAATTCCCTTTCTTCATTATTTTTTTTTTTTTTAAAAAAAAGGCCGCATCCAGCAATTGGTTTCTGGTCTTTAAAAAGTGGAATAAGCTCTTGTATGTGCTTATTAATCACCTAATTAATTTTTTGTTGTTCGTGAGCTTATTTCGCTTGTTAATCACCTAAATTTCTTTTATTCGCAAGTATATTTCACCTGTTAATCACCTAATTTTTGTTATTCGTACGCTTATGCCACTGGTTAATCATATAATTACTAACATATCTCAACTTTAGCTGTTACTTTGTAGTCTACTTGAGTAATTTTAGCATGATTTCTAGGCCTATATTGCACTAATTTTGGCGAATGATTGCTTAGGTCTATTTGTTTGAATAGGGTAAAATTGTCATATTTATGTTTTTACTCTAAATTACTTGTATTATGGGAGATACTACCTCCGGTCCTAATTATAAGAGCTAGTTGACTAATTTGAGGAGATTAAGAAAAGAAGTTAAGTTAGTTATTTATAATAAATAAATATTATCTTTCCTAAAATATCATTGTTAATCAAGTGTATTGGTTAGAACTACTTTTATTAAAAAGACTACTTTGAAAAAAAATACATAAATATGAGAGTCAAAGTGGATTGAAATCTTATATTTAAGATCAAAATAAAAATAAAATAAAATTTTACATTAAGGATAAGAGGTAGTATTTGGCATTACGGTGTGTTGAATTTTATTGCAAATTATTTGCGAAATTAGAGCGAATTCAGGAAATGACAAATAAGAACTCAAAGCGTTGTTACCAAAGCACCAAAGGAATCGCAAACAAGCGTCAAGAATTGGATCACAGAGCACTACGCGCGACCCAACCCAACGCAACATTTTAGGATTCCGAAGACCGTTTTCAACCAGATGATCCACCTTTCTTCCAACTCCAATTGACTCTCCACGCTTCCATCTCTTCAATTCTTCCATTCTTCTTCCATTTCCCACCTAAAAACCGTCCTCTGATCTTCCTCCCTTCTCCATGGCCCCGTAGTTACGGCAAGGTCTTGAGGATGTGCTCTTCTAATCTCCAAGAGTGACTAGGGTTCTTGCTTCCTGGGGATGGCGCATTATGGCTTGAGTTTTAAAGCTGAATGGGGAGTTATTCTAGCTTGATTTATGTTTTCCTTATGTATTTTGATTCCTAATTTTAAGATTGTCATCATATATGGCGATATTGAGTTTCCATTTTGTCAGCATGCCCGTGTTTAATGATTTGATTGTTTTATGCGTTATTATTGGACTGATGTCTTGTTAAGCATTCGAAAGGAACTATGTTAATTGATCTAGATTGCATCCTTTTAACTCCCATAACACTTAATTGAACTAGGATAGCTTAAATCCCATTCTCGAAAGGTTTCATTCATTGCATTCCCTAAACCCAATTAATTTTCATATATTTCCCTTTTTATAAACAAAATACCAAAAAGAAGTAGCATTAGGATTTTCAAACATGCATGTTTTTCTATTGTCAAACCAAACCCCATTTCATTTATGTTTTTAGCACTCGGTAAATTTAGAACCTAAAAAAAAGCTTCTCAAGGGAACGGCTCAAATTATGAACTATATTACTTCTCCGATCATTAAGATAAGACACATTTAACTTATATAATTAAATTAAAAAAATTAGGTAAGTTAGTTAATTATAAAAAAAATATTATCTTCCTTAATATCTTCCCTTCCTCTTCTACTTGATTATGATTAAATAAGTATCAAAAGGAATAATTTAGAAAAAAATTAATAAATATGAGAAATAAGTTTTACATTTAAAATCAAAATTAATTCAACAATTTGAATAAAAAAAATTAACTTAATAATTAGGTCCTATATTAAAAATCAGATAAATACATTAATTTGGTTTTTTTTTTATGGCCATAAGGCAACTAAAAGGGTTTTATCAATTCCCTTACTACTTATTATGTAAATTAGGAACCTAAGTTTATTACTTGTTTTTCCTCACCGCATGACTAAAAGGATTGTATGGCTCAGAGGCCATCATTATTTTGTTGTCCGAATCTGCGGCGACCAAAGCTTAGGTTATTTGTCCTCAAAAAATAATTTCATTTTGTTTCCCTTAGTCCTTTTATTGAAAAGTTTCATAATTTTTTGAAGGTGATTTGAAGTTAAATTTCAGAATTCATTATTTGAAGTTAAAAATGAAGAAAGGGCATTTTGATTATTTGTCCTTAAAACATAATTTCATGTAGCTCCTTACATGTATTCATGCCATATCTTGAATGCCCATCGTCTTGAGTCTCGAACCTCTCCAATTCCGATTTATCAGTCAGTACCTTAATCTTGGCCTTTAATCTCGTTTTCTTTTCAATCATAATCTCTTCCACGCCATCATAATCGTGTTTTTTCACACCAATTGTAATTATAAACGGTGTAAAGAGTGACCAACGGATTCTACATCGAGTGTTCCAAACTAGTATAAAAAGCCTTTTTTTTTTTTTAACTGTTGTATTCTCCGATACAATTACCCCTAATTATAATGACTTTTGGATTATAATTCTCCATTTTCATAATTATCATTAAATTTAATATTTTAAGCCCTTTTACTTGGGGCTGCACTACAAAAAAAAAAGACTTTTAGTGACGACACAAAGTGTCACTGTTAAAAGTCAAGAGTCACCGCTAAAAATTTTACTTTCAACGGCAATCATAAATGTCGCTCATGAAAGTGTATTTTCAATGATGATATTTTAGAGTCGTCACTGAAGATTAATTTTCAAAAGTGAGGCTTTCAACGGTAACTCCTAATGTTGCCACCGAATTGCTACTGAAAAGGACTTTTAGCGGCGACAATAAAGAAGTTTTTAGCAGTGACTCAATATGTCACCCTTGAAAGCATCTTTCAACGGTGACACTAAATGTCACTACAGAAGGTCTATTTTAACTTTTTATTTTTATTGAGTTTTTTTTTATCTAGACAATAATTTTGTTCATTAATATGATTTGTTATGACAAAATAAACTATTTTTACATGTTGTCGTGTTAGAAAGAGAGGAAGGGAGGGTTAAAGAGATAATATGAGGTATGAAAGAAAGAGAGGGAGAGAGAAAGAGAGGAGGAAAGAGGAAGAAATGAGTGTGCGTATAAAAGTGAGATATTATAATTTTCTGTGTAAAAGAATTAAATAAAAATTTGTAATTAAATGTTATTATTTTTTATGTACTATTTTCATATTTCATAATTATAAATATAAATATTAAAATAAATAATATAAAAGCATAAATAATTAGAAATAAAAAATATAACAATAATAGTGTATGAATTATATTTTTTATACAAAACAGATATTATAAATAATATTTTAATCAAATAAAAAATTAAATATAAATATTTAATAACAGTAATAATATTTAATATAATAGCATTTAGTGGCAACTTTTTGTCATCGTCAAAGGACACTTTCAGTGGCAAATTTTTGGTCGCCACTAAAACAAAATAGTTTTAACGAAGACTTTTTATTACTACTGAAAGTTTATTTTAATATTTTGTTACAATTATATATATTTGATTTTATAACAATTATCACCAAATTCATTCTAACTCAACAGTAAGAGAAAAGAATGCAAAAGGAGAAGATCAGGAGTTTGAATTACAAAAGGGCTATATTTACAGTGATAATATCACGTTTGTAACGTGACGCGTAAAGGTGTGGGTACGTGAGAAATGTGAGATAGCAAGTGACATGGCGACACCTAGTGGGCGGTTGGCTGGCAATGACGTGATAGCCTCTATAACAACGATTTGGCTATTGCTGCTAAAACTTTCAGTGACAACACTTTGATTATAAAGTCAAACGCTGCAAGTCATTTTTTTTGGTAGTATTGGGTTGTATTTTGAGCATTACAATTTGGGTATACAAACAAATGTCATTATCCATTTTGCATTTCAATGGTATGTTTTAGACTTTTTTCATAAGTTAATTATGTAAGCCTACCTAAACGATTTTGTAGATTAAGAATTTTATTTTTATTTGGGACAAATTATAAAGTATATGTTGACTCAAGCAAATAAATGAGTTTGACAACTTAAACCAAGTATTTAAAGCTAATGTATTCCTAAATGATTGAACTATTGACTTTTTGTTAAGTAGGAACAACTCCCTAACCAATTGATCCAAGTCCCATTGATCTATCATATACACACGTTAATACATACATATATACACACACACATGAATTGAAATGATTAGCGATCTAAATTTAAACCACTCAAATTTATTTAACATTATTTTATTCTATATATTTAATTAATTTTGTTTTAAATATATGTATATTTAAAAAATAAAATATATATACTAACTGAAAATTGGTAATTTTAGACTATTCAAATATAAATTTAATTAATTGTCAAAATCTCATCATTAAATGAACATTGAAACCATTATGATGAGTAGTGCAAAGAGAATCCTCATACTAGAACGAGATGAGTGAGAAAACTTGAGAGAAACTGTGCGCAAACGAAGCCGACGATCGAACATGGTAAGCAACCGATGGAAATTTCTGATTCAACCAAAGAGGAGGATGAATCAAAGGTCGTAATATCAAGAAGATGTATGGTGATGAGATGGATGGTGACAACCCTATGGAGGAAAGATTGTCTGACCGAGAAAAAACAGAAAATAGAGGTACGCCGAGCAAAATGAAGGAAGGCCAGAGAAATGAACCAGAAGCCAAAACTAATGAAAAGTCTCAAATTTCCTACAAGGCAAAGTTGTTGGGGAAGACTGAAACACCTTTAGAAGAGCGAGACTTGGAGAAGTTAATGGTAGAATGGATTAAGGAGGAGGAAGAGTCTGCCCTGTCCTATCTGAAGACCAAAAAAAGCTATTCCAGAGCCTCCCAAAGTTGAACATTGGTGATGAGAGATGGAAAGAGCTATGTCTGCCTTAGATTGACTCAATCATAATCACTCTCTTGGGAAAAACTATGAGCCTAGAGATGATGAGAGACAAAGTAGGGTGGATGTTAAAAGCTACAAACTTTGAACTTATTGTCCTACCTAATAGGCACTTCATTTTTCGATCAGAGGACAAGAAGTTGTGCAATCGTCTCCTATTTGATGGTCCGTAGCTTATTCAAGGACACTACCTAGCGACACAAAGGTGGAGTCTGAATTTTAACCCGTATTGCAACAAAGTGAAGAAAGTGGAAATATGGGTTAGAATTCCTACACTACCTATTCATGTTGTTTATGCAGAAGATTGTATGTGGGAGATAGGGAATATGATAGGCAAGGCTCTGAAGGTTGATATGAACACACTAGCCGCCCGAAGCCAAAACAAGAACAACGTTGTGGAGAGGGGGAAATACACTCGGGTGAGTGTTGAAATAGACTTGAATAAGAAACTCCAATCAAGATTTGTCCTGAGGAGAATGATCTATAATGTTGAATATGAGGGACTGGATGCCATCTGCTTCAAGTGCGGGCGTTATGGGCATAGTCAAGAAAGCTGCCCCTTGAATACTGTCAATGAACATCAACAACATACACCACCAGATGCAAGCTCACTAGGAACGGAGACCTCGTCGGCAAAAAAACCATCTAGTGAATAGTCAACAGTTATGAAACCACTATTTAGCACACCAGGTATTAACCTAGAGGAGAGTATG
>NW_021636333.1:0-228909 GCF_004799145.2 Neltuma alba
TTAATCCCTTCAGTAACATAAGCACCAGTTAATATATATGGCCTGTGGTGTTAATTCCGTATAATCTCCCACCTTGAATGTGCATGAAACCTAGCTCTTTTTTTGCTGTCCATGATCATTCCTGGCAAGAAGGCACCTGTAAATGATATAAACGTCTACCTACAACCATTGATACAGGAATTGATCGAGCTGTGGACTACTGGTGTGGAAACTTATGACTTATATGAGAAAAAAAGCTTTTCAACTTTTATGCAGTGTTAATATGGACAATTAGTGATATATTTTGGGTTGGGAACATTATCTGGTTGAAACATACATAGGGGATTGGCTTGTCCTAAGTGCAACTTTGACTCTGAACCTGTGTGCCTTCCATATCATCCTAATGGTGCTTCATACACTAGTAGTTCCTTAATTCAAAGCACAGATTTAGATTGCAACAAATCGCCTCAGTGGTGAACAAGAAAAGAGAGATCCTCCTCTTACTTTACATGATTGATAAAGGTGAACGAGGCACACGACATTCTCGTGGTCAGCCAATATAGTGGCAGAAAAGAAGTATCTTCTTTACCCTTCCTTATTGGAAATTTAATTTGATCTGCCACAATCTTGATGTCATGCACATCAAAAAGAATGTGTGTGATAATGTGTTATACACGTTGCTCGACGAACCTAGAAAGTCTAAAGATGACCTCTTTACTAGGAAAGATTTACAGGCCCTTAGAATTCATCCAAATGCTTGGCTTGATGATCATGACAGGTTTTCAACCAGCTAAATTTACATTAATGAAGTAGAACAAGGATATCTTCCTGTCAACATTAAAGAAAATAAAAGTCCCTGATGGATATTTCAATAACATCTCAAGGTATATTAATCTGCAGGCTTGAAAGGTTATTGGGTTAAAGAGTCATGACTGACATGTTTTGATGCAACAATTACTTCCTTTGGCACTTAGAAACACACTCCCTCATGATGTCTCTATGATTTTGGTGGAGCTGTGTTTATTTTTAAAAAAGTTATGTGTAAAGGTTTGATACCAGAGGAGCTAGACCAATTGCAGAATAAAAAATTTTGACACCTAGTCATTTGGAGATGATATTTCCTCCATCCTTCTTCACTGTCATAGTTCATCTTACAATCCACTTGTTTGAGAAGCAAAACTTGCTGGCCCAATTCAGTATTGATGAATGTACTCTATTAAAACATGTGTTATATTATCTCTTTTTTCAATTTTTCACATTTTAATCTCAATTATAGATAATTATTAATCATTAATTAATTAAACATGCAGATATTTAGAAAAATTAAAATCCATGTGTCAAGAATAAGGCGTGGCCAGAAGGTCAATAGCAAGGGTTATGCTGGAGATGAGGACCGAACTTTCTATTCCAGATACTTTGACGTCTTGATCGCCCCCCCTCGTATTGACGATTGTCCACTGAGACCTTCCAATCGAGCGACTTCTTGCCTTCTTCCCTCCTATTGGGAAGCCAGTTGGAGTGTTTGAATGCTCAACTGACTCCTATCGAGAATTTACAAGCACACAGACATGTCTTATAAATTGTACTCAAGTTGAACCTTTTCTCTAGTAAGTTGTATACTGATTTTCTTTTTTATGTTTAAAATTTCTGCATCATTGGCTTCTCTAACAAATAACACTATAGGGAATTTAGAATATATGTCATGCGGCAGCTATATGTTCGTTCACAAACATCTGTTGAGGTTGACAGGAGAGTCCATAAAGAATTTTTGAGTTGGTTTACATGTTCAATATGTAATGATGACACTTCCTACATAGCTGAACTCAAAAGTCTTGCATATGGTTCGTTTGATAATGCCAGGAGGTTTACTGCATGTAATGTCAATGGGTTCAAGTTCCATATAGTGCGCGTGATCAGGGTTTGCTCACACAAAACTCTAGAGTTTTTGGCACATTTGGAATGAGGAGTTATGCTATACCAGTGACAATGACATGCAATTTGGAGGCATTCCTTACTATAGAAAGCTGATTAATATTATGAGTTAAATTATCAAGGATTTTTCATTGTCACTCTGTTCAAGTGTTGCTGGGCAAATACAACAACTTCACATGGACTCACTACTGACGAATTGGGCATCACATCTATTAATTTCTCTAGGCTTATTCATACAGGAGAATCTGAAGATCATGAGCCATACATTCTTGCCTCTTGAGGCACACCAGGTTTATTATGTCGAGGACGAGAAACATAAAGATTGGAGTATGGTGGTTCACCTCAAGCCGCGAGATCTTTATAACATGGGTGATGATAGTAATGACATTGTTTACGACAGTGAACCCTTCCAACCAACGAATTTGAAATTTCTTCTCCAAAGGAGATGACAATTTACCAATTGTTAGGTATTTCTTTTTACATATAATTTTGGTTCCTTTTTGTTACATTAATTAACATATATGTTTTAATTTACATTAATGTGTGTTATAATTATTTCTCATTATTTGACTTTATATATCTCCTTTCAGGCAAGATGATGAAGACTAAAGTTTATTAGTAAGTTCATTCTAAACCATTTTTTCAAAACTAGTAAGTTTTTTTTTTTGGCAAAATTTTATTACTTGTAATGGTTATAAAACTGCTATAAAACACAAACAAACCACTACAAAATGAACTAAACCCTACAAAAAAAACATCACCGGCCCTTTATAAATAGCCCTAGTCTCCCTCTCATTTTTTTAACACCTCCTCTACCTCTCCTCTTCTCCCTTCTTTCATCTGAAAACCTCTCTCTCCTCTCCTATGATATTTCTCCTCCTATTTTCAAATCTAAGTTTTTTTAATTGTTTATTTGCTTTATTTTCTCATATCATTTTTTTAATTTACTAATATTTTTTTCATGCAGGATTTTTTGCGTTTATTTTCTCATATCATTTATTTTAATTTACTAATATTTTTTTCATGCAGGATTTATTTACTTTATTTTCTATCTTTCTAATTTATTTCCTATATTTATAAATAACATTTCAAATTTTTTTTATTTTTTATAATTATAAAATTATAGATTTTCTAATAATATTTATTTAATACTTAAATATTAGTAAAATTTCCTTATATAACAAAAATTTGAATAAAATTTAATTAAAAATTTGATATTTAATTTATTATATTTTATCTTCAAAATTTGATTATTTTTTTGAAAATTTCAACGTAACATTTGCATTAGTTTTAAAACCCGCTACAAAGAATAAAATTAAATAACAAATTCGTCCTGTTGGTGCCATTTTTTCTGTCGTCAAATTCAATTTTTGATTCCTACTAGACGAAATTTTTATCGGCTCTTAGTAGCGGTTTTGCTAACAGCTACAAAATTCAAATTTTATTTCCCGCCTACCGCATGCATTTGTAGTGTTTTTTTTACTGCTATAAACTACCTCAAAGTGATCTCATTCATTGCGTTATTAGTAGCGGTTTTATAACCATTACAGAATACTATAGTGGTTTAGAATCGTGCGGTGTGGGTTTGTATAAACTGCTACAGATCCCTTGCATTGCTGGTTTTTATAGCGGTTGTCAGAACAGCTACAAGTTTCACTTATAACAGCTAAAACCGCTACAATCACTTATTTTAACTCCGCTACAAATTACCTTTTTTTTTGTAGTGATTTTACTTTGTAATGTTAGCTACAATATAAGTTTGAGGGTCAAAACTGTTATGGATAAAGTGGTGGGTTCTCATCAATTTAGTTTTCATTGCAAGAAGTAATCCACTCTATGAAATCTAAGACTAGAGCCACAGGTTAGATAGCAGTTAAGGTGGCCCTCAAAAAAGCTTATGACAAACTGGAATAGTCCTTCATTAGAGATACTCTCATTATGATGGGGTTGGAAGAAAAAGATATATGAGTTGATTATGTGATGTATTTCATGCTCTTCCTTCAAAGTTTTATAGAATGGGGAAAATATTGATCAATTTCACTTATCTTAGAGGGATTCATTAGGGTGATCCTATGTCTCCTCTTATATTTTTACTCTTTATGCAGAGTGCCTATACCATTATATTCAAGATGCGATCAATGAGGGCTTAGGGCAGCCAATCAAATTGAAGTGAGGAGGAGCTAATATTTCTCACCTCTTCTTTGTTGATGACCTTATTCTCTTTAGAGAAGCTTCTGAAAGCCAAAAGATGAGTTGTTTGGAAAAGTTTTCTAAAGCATCAAGCCAAAAGATGAACAAAAGCAAAACAAAAGGTTGCTTTTCCAAAATGTTCATCCAAAATGTTCATGGTTCTAGAAAGGCAAATCTTTGCCAACAGATAGGGTTAGGTTTAACTAGTGATTTGGGGAAATATTTAGGAGTGCCTTTACTCCATGAAGGAACCTACTCACTTACTTTGCTCCATTACTAGAGAAGACTAGACAAAAACTGCCCCCCTTAGTGGGTCTACTACTACTCTTGTTAGAGCTGTGCTCTCCACGTTACTAGCTTACCATATGCAAACTATACTACTCCCTAAATAGCTCTAGACCAAATTGAATAAGAAAGTAGGAATTTGCTCTAAGGGAGTAATAAAGATGGATGAAAGTTACATCTCCTGTCTCGGAAGAAATTACAAAAGGGAGGAATGAAGGAGGCTTGGGCACTAAGAACCTGAGGAAGCAGAGCATAGCCTTTATCATGCAAATTTGCTAGAATCTTATTCAAAATAAACAGGCTCTTTGGGTGAAAGTACTCAAGGGCAAGTATAATTATAGACAAGAAACCAAAGCAAACGTGATAAAGAAGAACAATGCCTCTTTAACTCGAAGGAGTTTTTGTGATGGTTTAGGAGTCAAGGTGGGGAATAGACATTCATCCTTCTTGTTCATAAGGTGGTCTGAAGTGAATAAGCTACTAATAGACCTCATTCCAGGCTAATAAAAGTTGATTGATAAAAAAGAGAGAGTTGTGGACTATGTAGCAATCAGAGGTTATGGTAGATGGTTTGATTCAAATATTATTGATCGAATAACTTATGCACTCCCACACCATGAGGAGAGATAAGATGATAAAATCTTTTGAAAACTATCCACTAATGATTACTTTACTATTAAATCTGCTTATAACTTTCTCCTTGCAGGTAATACAAGTAATAGACATAGTATTTGGAAAAGATTTAAAGTTGGCATGTACTGAGAAGATCAAATTTTTCATATGTCTATTTACACATAGGGGAATGCACATTGTGCATCTAAGAGAAGGAGCATAGGTCTGCAAGCAGAAGAGGACTACCCTTCGGATGTAACCAAGAGGACTTAATGCACTTACTCAAAGACTATATTAATGCCAAAGATAGATGGAAAGCTGTCCTTCAACCCTCTTGCTGGTTATCTTTCTTCTTTTTACAAGACATGGAATGGACTAAGTGGAATCTACCCCATACCCATGAGCCAGAAAAGTTTCACTAAGAATTACAGTGGTCCATCTTGTTTGGTTATATATGCTAGGATATTTGGGTGGTTGGATTTAATAAGCTTGGCATTGATAGTCCTCACATTTGTCATGCAACACAGGATAGCTTCATCAAAGCCTATCTTGACTAGGATATGATGCAGAGTAGTAAGTTCTATAGTCCTAGTTTAAGTCAGGAATCAAACAGAATTGCTATGAATACAGATACGGTAAGACTAGAGGTTGACGACTCAGTTCTTCTAGATGGAAGGAGTGGGTGCAGGGGAGTCATAAAAGGGGCCTCAAACAACTAGATCCCATCCCTCATTCATTTCGAAATTCGTTGCTATCAATAGATATTTATCTTCTTTTTTTTTTTTTTTGATGATTATAAAATGATGAACACTGTGTCAATTCAAGTACCATGCATCTGTTGAAAAAGCAAAAGCAATAGTTTTAGATCTTTTAAGAGGGCTTTCTCTGCTGAACTTCAATAATCCAAGATAAACATCCTTGAATTTGCATCCATGTTAGCTGCTTGTTATAGCTAAATATCAGTACTGATGCCCTTTCTATAGTTGTTTAATGAAGAAAATTCCTTAAGACATTGGATGTTCTATTAATATTTTTAAAGGAGAATTACAATAAAGTCCCAAATAAAAAATATAATTACTAAAAAGTTCTAATTACAACAAAGTGGCTTACAATGATTTGTAGTAAATGACAAATATTCTCTTGTTATTAAAACTCACTGGTAGTTATTTTTTTTCATTGAGACCTCATTGTAATTCTCTTTATTTTCACTTTGGCATAACGAATGTTATGTGCTCTCTGCCTCCCAGTTGCATGCCTTTATATTTGTATGAATTTTATGATAGTTCAAGTCTTAATAGAAAGCTGCATGTTTTAAGAGTGTGTTTGGAGCGGCGTTTAAGCCACTCAAACAGGCCATAGAAATTATGATGCTTATTGTGATTTGTAGATAAAGTAATAGAAATTATGATGCTTATTGTGATTTGCAGATAAAGTAATGTTTGGGTTCAAGATGGAAGTAAATGAGCTTATCAGAAAATGCCACGTTCAAGTAGAAGTTAAAAATTTGAGCTTCTTCCATTGTGACGTGGGGAGAGAAAGCAATGAAGATGAAAAGAAGATAAAAGTATTTAGTGGCTCCTATCTTGACCCAATAATTTGATTTTTTTAAAAAAAGGAAAAATTTATTAATAAAATTTAATTATTTTAATTTATTTTTTAAAATTTTATCAAATCGTATATATGATATATTATCTTTGTTCTTTAATATAATACATCAATAGGCTAATTTGAACAGATTAAGAAAGATAAATAAATTATTTAATTATATTATATGTTACACAATCTCTCTAAAATACTTATGTGTATCATTAGATTACATATTAAATTAGTTTATAAGTCATTTTAAAATTTGCACTCATTTTTCAAACATTTTACATCTAAACTTTCTTTTTTATTATCCATCCAATAGGTTTCAATATCAAATTGAATTTTATAAAAGTCAATCTAACACTACAAAAACTGGACTTTCAACGGCGACAAATAAAGTTGTCGCTGAAAGTATGACTTTTGTAGCCGCCAAAAGTCAGGCCTTCTTGTTGCCGCCAAAAATGGTAGTAAGGTCGTGACTTCTTATTGTCGCCGCCACAGGTGCAGCTTTCAATGGCAACAAATCTGTCATAGCCGAAAGGTACACCTACAGCGGTGACAAAAGTGTTCGCCGCAGAATGCCTTTTCAGTGGCGACACTATTTGTCATCGCTAAAACACCTTTCACTGGCAACAAATAGTCGCCACTGAATCTTCTTTCAGTGGCGACACTGTTTGTCGCTGTTGAAACACCTTTCAGCAGCGACAATTAGTCACCGCTGTAAGTTTTTTCACTTTTTTTGGTCATTTTTAATTTTTTGTAAAAAGTTTATATTATAATCTATTATTTGTCTAATTAAGTAACTTTGATAATTATTTTTTTTATATATTATTGTTAGAGAGAGACTAAAAGAAAGATAATGTAGTGTTTGAATGAGAAAGGGAGAGGAAGAAAGTTTGAAGTGTGTATAAAACATATACTATAATTAAATGTTTAAGAGATGATATAGAAAACACTGTGCATGGGAGAGAAATAAGGTGGAGGCATGCATGAGAGAGAAGAGAGATAGAGAGTGTGTGTGTGAGAGAGTAGTGAAGGATAGAGTGTGTGTGAGGGGTGGATGTAAATATAATTAGAAGAGAGATAGAGAGTGTGTGTGTGAGAGAGAGAAGGACATACTTAATTGACATAATAATATTTGATTATGAACATATGTATGAGAGGATTGAGAAATAAAATTATTAAAGGAGATAATATAATTAATTAAAATATGTTTGAGAGATAGTTAATAAAATCATGTATATAGTTAATTAAATGTTATTATTTATATTTTTATTTAAAATGTAATTAATTAAGTTTTATAAACATATACGGTTGTATATTATATATATATTTTCTGTTGCCCCTGATTTCAAAAAAATTCAATAGGGGATCTAATGAAAGTGTCTGTTTGTTAATTGATTTTTCACACATTCATTTTGGTTAAAAAGGTTAAAAATAGTCAAACTGTCATCTGGCTGGTTCGAACAGGGGATTTGATGAAAGTTAGCACCCCTTACCAGTGAAGCCACGTATGTTTTTGCTAAGGCTAGTGGATTGTTTTTATATATAAACTTCATCATTTTGAAACCCAAAACAATTCGATTAACCCGCCCCATCTTCTGAAAATTTCAGTTTTCCCTCTCACTGAATGATCATTGCAGTGCAAATCTAAACAAAGCTTTGGGCATCTAAAACTCTAGCCCTTGTCCGTCACTTTTAGCGTCCTTTCTTGCCGTCATCCATGTATGTGCATCGGTCATCATCTTCTTCGCCTAAAGTCTTGTGGTGCTGTATTTTTTTCCCTTCCTTGTTTTGCATTTGTAGATCTGTTTTTTCCTCTGGTTTGCTGTGATCGATTCTATGTTTTTTTTTAAAAATCTCCTTCTAGATCTAATGGCTATCGTGTGTATGTGTGGAGGAATCCTATTTATTTTGAAACTTCCAGTGCTTGATTATAGATGGCTCTGTCCGAAAACGATTCCTTAAACATAATATCGTTAAATCTATTCAATCATGGTGGGGGAGATAAGCATGGTTTATAATGATATACACGTGAGAGTAGAATGGATGAAATCCCGTACATAGGGAAGGAGGGCCATAGTTGCTGATCATTGAATTCGTATGCCTAGCGCCACACACCACTCCTTCCTCTGACAAAACCCCCCTCATTCATGTGTGCACTCTGCATTTCTGTATTTTATTTAAATCCTATGATCTCAGACATTATTATTCTTGATTAACGCATTGGTCCATATAACATAGTATTTTATTGTGGCCTCGGTTTAGGCACATACATCAATTTTGCCCTCTGTTTGTTCATGGTGTAATTCTCATTACATGAGGCTGCTCCTTCCCACGCTTGTCCTGTCCCAACTTGTCTGGTTTCTTAATATCTAAGTACACTAAAAACTTGATAACCAGTTCGGCTAAGCTGTTTGGGTTTTGTCCTCAGTATGAATGCCTGCTCGGACTATTGTGTAGGGCTTTCCCAAAGTTTCAACTTCACGAGCAATGGGAGTTGAATTTTGAATTTTGAATGTTTCATAGTATTTTTATTTATGAAATTCAGGAAAAAATAATTCCTTGTATATAAATTTCAATAATAAGAAGAACCTAATATATTTTCATAGTAGGAAATAAGGGGATTCCTATCAGTTGTTAGAGACAGCCCATAGGGGAGAGGGAGCAAGGTATCACACATCTCATTCATATCAGTTGTTAGTATTGGTGAGAAAGATATTGTTTTCTTCTCTTTTTTTTCCCCTTTATCTTTTTTTTCTTTCTTTATTAGCTTAAGGATGTTGAATTTTAGTTGGTTCGTGGGGCTGAGAACATTTACTTGGGATGTGTTCCCCAGCAATTTTTTTAAAATAATGATTTTCCCAACAATTTTTTATACATCAAGAAATTAAAATTGCCCTACATTTAATTAATGACTCTTGCTTATATGTCTATTGTCTCCATATGCTCAAAGCAACACATCATCGATATGTGCGCGTTAGGCTTGTGATTTTTCAAATAATTAATTTAAGGTCATTACATAAGCTTTATGTTATTAATATTTATTTAATTTACAGGTACACACCCACACAAGCAGGTGTCAATGTTAAATTTGAACTTGAGAATTCACCTATACAAGTAACTTGAATTCAGTGTACATATTATTCTGTACTAATCATGCTTGTATAAATAAGTTTATGTAATTTATCTATTTTTTCAAAGAAATTAATGAAAAATTAGGAGGATGAATGTCACGATAGCGACATATACACAATCTTATGTATTATACATAAGCTGTATTGCAAAACGCTATTCTTGAATTGGGATGGAAGCTTAGTAAAAATATAGTATATTTGATTTTTTTTTCTGTAGACTTATTTTATCATAATTTCATGATTGAACATGCTTCTTGTTAAATCTCAAGTGGTTCCATAGTTTTTGTGTAGGCGTCTAGGAGAAGGAGTAAAGCCAAGTTTATATTATATTATAGATGTACCGTTATTAGGTGGGAGATGCTAAACTTTAAACACACACAATTAGCTAGCACTTCCCCACAAGTACAGTGAGAGGGATGAGCAACTATAGGATCGCATGCATGAGCTCGTTCAGCAGCAATCCTTAGAGAGTGATGCTTGAATGACCTCTGATAAGATATTGATAGCTGTTCTTGGTGAGAGGTCAAGATATGTTAGAGGAAAAAGTTATGGAGCAGAGCCTCAAAGGAAGAGATCTCACACTCAATCTAGTGATTCACTTAAGAATGTGTGCACCCAATTGTATGAAAAGTTTGAAAGAAGATTTCAAGAGGAGCGAGAAAAGATGAAAGCAAATCTTGCTGCAAAGCAAGAGAAGATGGAAGCAGAACGTGTAGCAGAACGAGAAAAAATGAAAGCGGAACATGCAGCAGAGCGAGCAAAGATGGAAGCAGAGTGCAGACAACTTGAACAAAGGATGGAGCAATTAATGGAGCAGAGAATACAAGCTCAATTCACTGCTTTCATGCAAAAGATGCAATTAAATACTCCTGCGGATACCCCTACTTCTAGTGTCCCTGTCTTGTCTTGGTCCCTCTATGTGATTTTTCTTTTACATTATATAATGTATCTTTTTATTGAACAATTTTTATTTTTATTGAAGACACAAAAACACTTTGATGGTTATAAATCCTATTATTTAATATATTTGTCATTTAATTATTTTATTTTTTATTAAACCTTATGATCACGTTTATCAGAATATAAATAAAAAAATTTGTATAATTAACATATTAAAATAGTTAAACCTTCAGTGGCAACATAAACATCACCGCTAAAAAGGGTAATTGGCGCCGACAATTATGTCGCTGTTGAAAATATAATCAGCAGCGACAAAAATGTCGCCACTGAAACCACAATTAGCAATGACATTTTTGTCACTGCTGATTGAGGTTTCGACAGCGACAATGGCTGTCGCCACTAAAACAAGCTTCAACAACACACATTTGTCATTGCCGAAAGTCAAATTTTTGTAGTGTAAATGTAAATTATATTAAACTAACTTTTATCCTAACTTAAGTTTGTAAAAGTGAGATGAAAACAAAATTACTTTTATCACTGCCATCCAAATACATTCTAGGATAACTTGAAACCTAGTATGCTTTTATAAACATGCCTGTAACTTGCTTTCACAACAAATGATAAAATCTTAACATCTTCACTTCTGGTTATTTTACTGGCTAGGAAGTTAAAAGCATTATAGTTGTGGCCGTACTCAAATAATATGGGATTTGGCAATAATATGGAATTGAAATCATGATTGACTCAGTTTGCTTTAATAGTGTGAATTTCACTTTTGGTGCCGCAAGTTTTCTTTCTTGTTTTTTTTTACTGGTTGTTCCCCGGATATTTGCTTTCCATTCAAATGATTTCCTCCCATTATTGTTCTAGAGTTCTGTGTTGTGTAAACTTGTTTTGTAGCTGCAAGTTAGTTCTGCTTGCTACTTGTTAGAAAGCCAAGTTACCTCCTTCTGGCTGAGGGATGAAATGGAGCAACTAATAATAATTGATGGCTTCTAGACACGGAGGGACATTTTTTACAAAAATAATACTCTTTCAGTCCTTAATATAAGACCCATTTAACTAATTTGATTAGATTAAGAAAGTTAGGTAAGTTGGTTAATTATAAGAAATGTGACATCATAATCATCATAATCATCTTTCTTAATATCCCTTCTCCCTCTTCTACTTGATTATGGTTGAGAGTATTCATAGGGGTAATTTAGAGAAAATTAATAAATATGAGAAATTGATTTTATATTTAGGACCAAAACCAACTCAACAATTGGATCCTATATTAAAGACCGGAGGAGTAATTATAATCCTAGATATACATTGTTAACGATGTTTTTGACACGTGGGCATGATCCAATTTGATTAACTAACATATAGGACAAAATTGTTGAAGGGATTAAACTTCAAGGACTGAGCTTTGATGAGTTGAATTAGGTTGACTGAGTCAACCAAGTTAAATGTTAAAAACTAAATAATTAATTTTTCCTAAAATATTTTTCATAACATGGCGTATGTCAGAAAACACATTACTTTGAATATACCATAACCAGATGTACTTTTACAGATATGTGTAAATTGATGTCTGGCATTTAAGAGTAAAAGAATTTATGTTTTGACTCTTACATTTAAAATCCTTAAAGTACTTATTATATCAATTCATATAAATTGAAAGGAATAATATCCATTCTAAGGTGATTTGGTAGAATGTCTTGGAGAAGAAATATGTACACAGGTCCATATCCACAAATGCATGTGCACATAACAATATTATTCATCCGGGGCTTAATATGAAACCTAATCAACTAATTTAAATAGATTAATGTTATTAGTTAAATTAGTTAATATGATATGTGTTTTCTAAAACATCCTCAGTATCTTACTTAATTCTCTCATTCCCTTTCCTACTTAATTACTGTTAAAAAATATTAATAGGGTTAATTTTAAAAAAAAATTAATAAACTTGTGAAACAAGTCTTTCATATAAAACTAATACGATCTCCTCAATTAGGTCCTACATGAAAGATCGGTGGAGTATTACATGAAACAATTACCACTGTACACTACTCAATACATACAGGTGTATTTCATATTTTCTCATGTAATTTAAACATTTCAACAAGTCATTATAAACTATAAATAACACAACTCAATTCTCATTACGTTATGTTTATCACACGTGAAAAAGCAAATACAAGTTATTATATAATTTTACATCACCATATTCACTCCAGCATGACCTTTGAATTATGCGCACCTCCTTTTATCAATTTGAATGGCCTCATCATTTCATTGTCTTCATGGTTTATTATCTGCAAATTAAACCATTGTCATGATCACGTACAATGCAAAAGAAAAAAAAAAGAGCCACTATCTATAAATATTTAGTATTTTAATTAGGGAATATTAATTAATCATTTATTCTCTATACTTTTTGACTGGATTGTAGTTCATTCCATAAGCTTTAAAGTGCAACTCGGTTTTTATAGTTTTATTAATTAAGTTGTAACTTGATCTCTAGACTTTAACCCAGTGCAACTTAGTCTTAATTTTAATGATTTAAAATTTTAATTTCTATACTTCATGAAATGTATAATTTTATTTTTAATATGTAGGGACTATTTTTCAAAATAGTTAAATTATAAGGATTGAGTGATATCAGCTAAAAGTTTAGGCACCGACTTATAGTTGAGTTAAAGCCATAAAGACTAAGTTGCATAGAATTAAATTTAATAATAGAGTTGTAACAGAGTGAAAATTATAGGGATCAAAAATTAAATTTTCCTTTGAATTAAAACCAAATAAATTAAACCAACAAAAAGCCCAAAAAAAAGAAGAAGGATAGGAAAAATACTCACATGACAATGATACACGTAACCAGGTTCTGCAGTTGCATCAAACTCATACGGTGCATTTGTGTGGATGTAACCAAATTTCACTACAATCTTCGTTACACACAAGGGTGTCATCTTGTACACGACCTTCCACCCTCTCTCATGAGAGGGCACCTCCAATTTCTTGCCACGTGCATGCTCCTCCACATGGCACTCAGTCACATAATCATGCTTCCTCACACATTCATTAAGCTCCTTAGGATTCACCAGCTCCGTCTGATCCAAAACTTTGAACAATCCCAAATGAATATGAAACGGATGATTGGCCTGCGTCAGATTGATCACATACCAAACCTCAGTGGATCCCTCCTGTGGAGTTTCTGTAACTGGCGACGCAAAAGGTTTTGCATTCAAGTATAAATGAGTTGGATTTCCTTTCGTTGTCCCACCATAGCCTAACATTGTGATGTACCTCGTCTGCGATGCACTGGATAAATCTGCATCAGGGTATTTTAGTAACTTCATAGGGACTCGTGACGTGTCAGCTTCTGGATCAGGTTGTATGAAGAATTTCATCACCTTGCTGTTAGCTTCATCCACTGGTTCTCCAAATGGGAAGTGAGATGGTGCATTGTTGGCTAAAATAACAGTGTCATCTTTTGACTTAGAAAAGTCAACGATTATATCTGTGATCTCAGATGGTCCCACTAAAACTTCCTTCGTGGTCACTGGTTCTTCTATGTAAGCAGAATCTGATGCCACGTGGATGAACTGCAAGAAATTGGTGAAGAACAGTCTAAAGAAACGACCATTGCTGGCGTTGATGATCTGAAATCGATACCTACGACGTCGTACTGTCATACGTGGCCATACTCTTCCATTCACAGTGATGAAATTACCGAAGTAAAATGGCCGCCAATGAGGGTGTACGGTGGGGTGGTTTCCAGTGGAATTCAAATATATGGAACCATTAGTGTGAAAGTTCAAGTCAAAGATCATCAGCGGTCGATCAAAGGCATCACCATGGGGTAAGCCAAGAGGGTCCTCGATCGGAGGGTGGCGGATGATGTAGGTCCCATATAAGCCAGCAAGGACGTTGACCGCGGTCAACCCAAGGGCATGATCATGGTACCACATGTTACCAGGTTGTTGATTGTTGGGGTAATGATAGGTCTTCTGGGTCCAAGTGGGTCCCGTTTCAATGAATCCATTGGTGAACCAGGAATTAGGGTTGCCGTCGCTTTGGGGCTCGATGATGCCGCCGTGGAGGTGAACCACCGTGGGAATACCCTTTTTGGAGCGGGGGATGGCGATGGGAATTGTCGGGTCCAATGGGAAGATGTGATTTGAAGGGAGGTGATTTTGCCACGTCACTTAGGTGTCAACTCCATGGAGGGCCTCGATAGTGGGACCAGGAACTGATGCAGTCTGTTGGTCTAGACCATAAGCATAAACTGGCGTTGGCGGTAGATCCCTGTGAAATTTCTGTACTACCAAAAACATGGGTTTGAGGAAAAATTTTGAATCGTGCGAGAAACTACATAACAGTAGCAAGAAATGTATGAATTACACAATGTCATTCTACTCTATCAACAACTATATCTTTCAGTATATTATTAATTAAAAGATTATATAAGTTCATAGCTTTATTAAGTTTTAAAAAAATATGGATAACTGAAAAGGTTAATTATCTTTAGTTCTTGAGATTTGACCTTGTTTTGATTTTAAATCTTAAAATTGAAACTAATGGTTTTTATCCCTCAAGCCTTGTTTTAGGTGTCAAAAACATTATCTCAAGGACTAAAAATCTTTACGCGGATCAAAATGAAATCAAATTTCAGGAATTAAAATCACTTGTGTCAAATTTCAAGGACCAAAACTAAAATGAAATCGAATTTCAAAGACTAAAAATAGTATTAACACTTAAAAACTAATCAACAAGATGCTATGTATATAAATGCATAGCATTGTAGTTAAAAAAACGAAGAAATTATAGGGACGAAAAAAAGATATATACCCAATTCTTTTGGAACATGCCAATGTGGAGATATCTGGGTATGGGGAATCCATGAAGGAGCTCATAGGCAAGAATTCTGGGCACATCAGGAACCTCATCCACAAACATCTCCAACTCCGATGGCTCTAACAATTTGTCATCTCTTAAAGAAACAGCCAAGACCACAGCTTGTGATAAAACACTTACGTATGTGAATTTCATCAGAAGCATTAATATTAACAATCTATCCATGCCTCTTAATCTTCTAAGCTGCTCAAATTTGCTATCACAAAAGTCACGTGTGTGTGTGTGCGCGTAGTTCCTTCGTGAGATAAAGAGTTACAAGTTTGTGAGTGTGTGTAGAGAGGAGAGATGAAAATGACTTCTTTTTTTTTTCTTTTGTTTTGGGGATATGACCTTGGTCTTTATATTAAGGTAGTGATGTTTGATTTGCATGTAATGGTTATAGGTGAAATTTTTCAAATTGAACGACCAAATTAAAAATGTAAGAAAAGCCAAGTACATATATATATATATATATATATATATATATCCAACACGCTGCCGCTTCATTGAGACTATAAGCCAATTAGTTTACTAATAGTAATATATAAAAAGGAAAGCTCAACTAATTAAGTTGACACATTAATTCAAGACACATTTAGTTAACCTTTTGCTCTTGCTAAAGGGATAGGTGAGATTTATATGAGGCAATCACGTGAAATTTTAAGTTGTCATTGGCTACTTGATTGAAAAACAGACACAGAGAAAGACACACTATTAGTATATTTTAATTTCATGTGGGGAAGGAATAAAGACTGGAGAAAGATGAATTTTTTCTTTAAAAAAACTTGTTTTATGTTTTATTAAAATTAATTCTTCTTGATCATTAATAATAATTAAACTAATGAGATAAGGATATTAATAACTTTCTTATATTTCAGAATTAACAAATGAATTTGTGTATGCGTGCACCTCCATTTATAACTATTGACCAAACTAATATTGAAGGAAATTTTGAATTTGAATGATCAGATAATGAACTTTTGTTGTGAAATACAAGAGATTAAGATGAGACAGATGGAGAAGGTACAAGAAAATTGGAAGAGAAATAGGGAGTAATCTTTTATTCATTTCAAGCTTACAATCACCTGGTTCATGCCCACTATTTGTAGGTCACAAGTCCTTAAATTCTTTTTCAGGAGTTACAGCAAGGAATAAACCTACATAACTGCAGGATATATAACATTTAGAGGTTATAAGTATTAATCATAAAAAAACTCCCAAGAAGCCATTCATGTTGTGGGTTATATGACTTTAAATGTGATATCCCAAACCGCACTTAATATTACAATATTTATAACAAATTTAATTTTGTTATATAGAATAATTACATTTTATAATAGTTAATTCTTTGAATAATTAGATTATTTGCTAATTATATAATTATAGAATAAATTGATAAAAATATAATTTAATTTTACAATCTGTTTGACTAGTTAGAGAGAAAATTAGAGAAAACTGAATTCTTCTCTGAAATATAATAGACAAAAAATTTTAATGATAAATTTTTAATATTTTGAAATAGTGTTTCTTTTAATGTTAAAATTTACTTCATTTGTAAGTAATTTTATATTAAAAATAATATTTTACAAAAAATTTATAATACCAATGGTAATATAAATAAGGGTTAAAGTATACTTTTAGTCCTTTAACTTTATATAAGGTTTTATTTTGGTCTCTTAACTTTAAAAAGTAAATTTCTAGTTTTCTAACCCTAGAACCATTAATAAAAAATGATGATATTGAACTTTTGAATGTTGATAAAATATTACTAAATATTGTAATGTTAAGTTTAATTTTTAAAACAACTATGATTGTTACAAAAAATCATCATTCAAAACTAATAATTTAAGAATTAAAGGACTAAAAATATACCTTTTAGAGTTAAAAGACCAAACTGAAATCTTACATGAAATTAAAGGACCAAATGTATACTTTAGCCTATAAATAAGTAAAAGTATTGTATCATGTTTAAAACTAAAATTACAATATAATATATATATGAAATTTTCAGTAAAATATTATATATAAATAAAAAAACACAAATATTATAAATAAAACTAAATAATAAAATATATATTAGAAATATTATTGTACAGAGTACCTTTTTTAAACAAAGATTATATGCGTATATTAAATTTTGCATTTTACGACTATAGGTTCATCTCAGTCCAACAAGCAAAGGCTTTAAGCATGCATGTTGAGATTGTGCGTTTGAAGTAGAACTTTGTCACACATGGAGTTCGGAGGCTGTCCCTGAGAACAAGGTGATGGCGGAGCAGTCATGTGGCGGCTGGCGGAAGGGTTCCCATGCGGCATTTAAAATTATTAAAAAATAAATTACTGATTGAATTCCTTTTTGTTGCAAAAATTAAAAAAAAATGTTTAAAAACTGAACTATAGTTTCATTGAGCTTGTCTTGAAACATAGAGAGATTTCTTTGAAAATTTTCATTTAAGGACTATTGTAGCAATTTGACTTCAAATCGCTCTAATTTTTTTTTTTTGTTGAAATTTTAGTAAAGGATTAAGGGGCAAAGATGAAGTTATGCTTTAAATCATGTAAATTCCCTTTCTTCATTAATTTTTTTTTTTTTAAAAAAAAGGCCGCATCCAGCAATTGGTTTCTGGTCTTTAAAAAGTGGAATAAGCTCTTGTATGTGCTTATTAATCACCTAATTAATTTTTTGTTGTTCGTGAGCTTATTTCGCTTGTTAATCACCTAAATTTCTTTTATTCGCAAGTATATTTCACCTGTTAATCACCTAATTTTTGTTATTCGTACGCTTATGCCACTGGTTAATCATATAATTACTAACATATCTCAACTTTAGCTGTTACTTTGTAGTCTACTTGAGTAATTTTAGCATGATTTCTAGGCCTATATTGCACTAATTTTGGCGAATGATTGCTTAGGTCTATTTGTTTGAATAGGGTAAAATTGTCATATTTATGTTTTTACTCTAAATTACTTGTATTATGGGAGATACTACCTCCGGTCCTAATTATAAGAGCTAGTTGACTAATTTGAGGAGATTAAGAAAAGAAGTTAAGTTAGTTATTTATAATAAATAAATATTATCTTTCCTAAAATATCATTGTTAATCAAGTGTATTGGTTAGAACTACTTTTATTAAAAAGACTACTTTGAAAAAAAATACATAAATATGAGAGTCAAAGTGGATTGAAATCTTATATTTAAGATCAAAATAAAAATAAAATAAAATTTTACATTAAGGATAAGAGGTAGTATTTGGCATTACGGTGTGTTGAATTTTATTGCAAATTATTTGCGAAATTAGAGCGAATTCAGGAAATGACAAATAAGAACTCAAAGCGTTGTTACCAAAGCACCAAAGGAATCGCAAACAAGCGTCAAGAATTGGATCACAGAGCACTACGCGCGACCCAACCCAACGCAACATTTTAGGATTCCGAAGACCGTTTTCAACCAGATGATCCACCTTTCTTCCAACTCCAATTGACTCTCCACGCTTCCATCTCTTCAATTCTTCCATTCTTCTTCCATTTCCCACCTAAAAACCGTCCTCTGATCTTCCTCCCTTCTCCATGGCCCCGTAGTTACGGCAAGGTCTTGAGGATGTGCTCTTCTAATCTCCAAGAGTGACTAGGGTTCTTGCTTCCTGGGGATGGCGCATTATGGCTTGAGTTTTAAAGCTGAATGGGGAGTTATTCTAGCTTGATTTATGTTTTCCTTATGTATTTTGATTCCTAATTTTAAGATTGTCATCATATATGGCGATATTGAGTTTCCATTTTGTCAGCATGCCCGTGTTTAATGATTTGATTGTTTTATGCGTTATTATTGGACTGATGTCTTGTTAAGCATTCGAAAGGAACTATGTTAATTGATCTAGATTGCATCCTTTTAACTCCCATAACACTTAATTGAACTAGGATAGCTTAAATCCCATTCTCGAAAGGTTTCATTCATTGCATTCCCTAAACCCAATTAATTTTCATATATTTCCCTTTTTATAAACAAAATACCAAAAAGAAGTAGCATTAGGATTTTCAAACATGCATGTTTTTCTATTGTCAAACCAAACCCCATTTCATTTATGTTTTTAGCACTCGGTAAATTTAGAACCTAAAAAAAGCTTCTCAAGGGAACGGCTCAAATTATGAACTATATTACTTCTCCGATCATTAAGATAAGACACATTTAACTTATATAATTAAATTAAAAAAATTAGGTAAGTTAGTTAATTATAAAAAAATATTATCTTCCTTAATATCTTCCCTTCCTCTTCTACTTGATTATGATTAAATAAGTATCAAAAGGAATAATTTAGAAAAAAATTAATAAATATGAGAAATAAGTTTTACATTTAAAATCAAAATTAATTCAACAATTTGAATAAAAAAAATTAACTTAATAATTAGGTCCTATATTAAAAATCAGATAAATACATTAATTTGGTTTTTTTTTTTATGGCCATAAGGCAACTAAAAGGGTTTTATCAATTCCCTTACTACTTATTATGTAAATTAGGAACCTAAGTTTATTACTTGTTTTTCCTCACCGCATGACTAAAAGGATTGTATGGCTCAGAGGCCATCATTATTTTGTTGTCCGAATCTGCGGCGACCAAAGCTTAGGTTATTTGTCCTCAAAAAATAATTTCATTTTGTTTCCCTTAGTCCTTTTATTGAAAAGTTTCATAATTTTTTGAAGGTGATTTGAAGTTAAATTTCAGAATTCATTATTTGAAGTTAAAAATGAAGAAAGGGCATTTTGATTATTTGTCCTTAAAACATAATTTCATGTAGCTCCTTACATGTATTCATGCCATATCTTGAATGCCCATCGTCTTGAGTCTCGAACCTCTCCAATTCCGATTTATCAGTCAGTACCTTAATCTTGGCCTTTAATCTCGTTTTCTTTTCAATCATAATCTCTTCCACGCCATCATAATCGTGTTTTTTCACACCAATTGTAATTATAAACGGTGTAAAGAGTGACCAACGGATTCTACATCGAGTGTTCCAAAACTAGTATAAAAAGCCTTTTTTTTTTTTTAACTGTTGTATTCTCCGATACAATTACCCCTAATTATAATGACTTTTGGATTATAATTCTCCATTTTCATAATTATCATTAAATTTAATATTTTAAGCCCTTTTACTTGGGGCTGCACTACAAAAAAAAAAAGACTTTTAGTGACGACACAAAGTGTCACTGTTAAAAGTCAAGAGTCACCGCTAAAAATTTTACTTTCAACGGCAATCATAAATGTCGCTCATGAAAGTGTATTTTCAATGATGATATTTTAGAGTCGTCACTGAAGATTAATTTTCAAAAGTGAGGCTTTCAACGGTAACTCCTAATGTTGCCACCGAATTGCTACTGAAAAGGACTTTTAGCGGCGACAATAAAGAAGTTTTTAGCAGTGACTCAATATGTCACCCTTGAAAGCATCTTTCAACGGTGACACTAAATGTCACTACAGAAGGTCTATTTTAACTTTTTATTTTTATTGAGTTTTTTTTATATCTAGACAATAATTTTGTTCATTAATATGATTTGTTATGACAAAAATAAACTATTTTTACATGTTGTCGTGTTAGAAAGAGAGGAAGGGAGGGTTAAAGAGATAATATGAGGTATGAAAGAAAGAGAGGGAGAGAGAAAGAGAGGAGGAAAGAGGAAGAAATGAGTGTGCGTATAAAAGTGAGATATTATAATTTTCTGTGTAAAAGAATTAAATAAAAATTTGTAATTAAATGTTATTATTTTTTATGTACTATTTTCATATTTCATAATTATAAATATAAATATTAAAATAAATAATATAAAAGCATAAATAATTAGAAATAAAAAATATAACAATAATAGTGTATGAATTATATTTTTATACAAAACAGATATTATAAATAAATATTTTAATCAAATAAAAAAATTAAATATAAATATTTAATAACAGTAATAATATTTAATATAATAGCATTTAGTGGCAACTTTTTGTCATCGTCAAAGGACACTTTCAGTGGCAAAATTTTTGGTCGCCACTAAAACAAAATAGTTTTAACGAAGACTTTTTATTACTACTGAAAGTTTATTTTAATATTTTGTTACAATTATATATATTTGATTTTATAACAATTATCACCAAATTCATTCTAACTCAACAGTAAGAGAAAAGAATGCAAAAGGAGAAGATCAGGAGTTTGAATTACAAAAGGGCTATATTTACAGTGATAATATCACGTTTGTAACGTGACGCGTAAAGGTGTGGGTACGTGAGAAATGTGAGATAGCAAGTGACATGGCGACACCTAGTGGGCGGTTGGCTGGCAATGACGTGATAGCCTCTATAACAACGATTTGGCTATTGCTGCTAAAACTTTCAGTGACAACACTTTGATTATAAAGTCAAACGCTGCAAGTCATTTTTTTTGGTAGTATTGGGTTGTATTTTGAGCATTACAATTTGGGTATACAAACAAATGTCATTATCCATTTTGCATTTCAATGGTATGTTTTAGACTTTTTTCATAAGTTAATTATGTAAGCCTACCTAAACGATTTTGTAGATTAAGAATTTTATTTTTATTTGGGACAAATTATAAAGTATATGTTGACTCAAGCAAAATAAATGAGTTTGACAACTTAAACCAAGTATTTAAAGCTAATGTATTCCTAAATGATTGAACTATTGACTTTTTGTTAAGTAGGAACAACTCCCTAACCAATTGATCCAAGTCCCATTGATCTATCATATACACACGTTAATACATACATATATACACACACACATGAATTGAAATGATTAGCGATCTAAATTTAAACCACTCAAATTTATTTAACATTATTTTATTCTATATATTTAATTAATTTTGTTTTAAATATATGTATATTTAAAAAAATAAAAATAATATACTAACTGAAAATTGGTAATTTTAGACTATTCAAATATAAATTTAATTAATTGTCAAAATCTCATCATTAAATGAACATTGAAACCATTATGATGAGTAGTGCAAAGAGAATCCTCATACTAGAACGAGATGAGTGAGAAAACTTGAGAGAAACTGTGCGCAAACGAAGCCGACGATCGAACATGGTAAGCAACCGATGGAAATTTCTGATTCAACCAAAGAGGAGGATGAAATCAAAGGTCGTAATATCAAGAAGATGTATGGTGATGAGATGGATGGTGACAACCCTATGGAGGAAAGATTGTCTGACCGAGAAAAAACAGAAAATAGAGGTACGCCGAGCAAAATGAAGGAAGGCCAGAGAAATGAACCAGAAGCCAAAACTAATGAAAAGTCTCAAATTTCCTACAAGGCAAAGTTGTTGGGGAAGACTGAAACACCTTTAGAAGAGCGAGACTTGGAGAAGTTAATGGTAGAATGGATTAAGGAGGAGGAAGAGTCTGCCCTGTCCTATCTGAAGACCAAAAAAAGCTATTCCAGAGCCTCCCAAAGTTGAACATTGGTGATGAGAGATGGAAAGAGCTATGTCTGCCTTAGATTGACTCAATCATAATCACTCTCTTGGGAAAAACTATGAGCCTAGAGATGATGAGAGACAAAGTAGGGTGGATGTTAAAAGCTACAAACTTTGAACTTATTGTCCTACCTAATAGGCACTTCATTTTTCGATCAGAGGACAAGAAGTTGTGCAATCGTCTCCTATTTGATGGTCCGTAGCTTATTCAAGGACACTACCTAGCGACACAAAGGTGGAGTCTGAATTTTAACCCGTATTGCAACAAAGTGAAGAAAGTGGAAATATGGGTTAGAATTCCTACACTACCTATTCATGTTTATGCAGAAGATTGTATGTGGGAGATAGGGAATATGATAGGCAAGGCTCTGAAGGTTGATATGAACACACTAGCCCGAAGCCAAAACAAGAACAACGTTGTGGAGAGGGGGAAATACACTCGGGTGAGTGTTGAAATAGACTTGAATAAGAAACTCCAATCAAGATTTGTCCTGAGGAGAATGATCTATAATGTTGAATATGAGGGACTGGATGCCATCTGCTTCAAGTGCGGGCGTTATGGGCATAGTCAAGAAAGCTGCCCCTTGAATACTGTCAATGAACATCAACAACATACACCACCAGATGCAAGCTCACTAGGAACGGAGACCTCGTCGGCAAAAACCCATCTAGTGAATAGTCAAACAGTTATGAAACCACTATTTAGCACACCAGGTATTAACCTAGAGGAGGAGTATGGCGACTGGATAAAGCCCAAGAAAACCTTTAGGCGAAGACCAGGGAGAGAAGGCATAGAGAACAAGAACCGATCGAAGTATGGAGGGGGAATAAAGTCATCAGGTAAAGAAGAAAAAGGTACCTTGCTTGGCTGATATGGTGTATTGAAGAAGTCTTCCAAGGCAGATACTTCATCTTAGACAAATTATCCTAGCAAGGGAAGGGAAACTCAGAAAATGTGGCAAAGGAAAGCTGTCAACTCAGAACACTTTAACAAGAGCGTGGAGAGAAGGAGAAAGGCAGGAGTGTGTTTGAGTTCAGCGCAACGAGCAAAATGGGACAGGAGAAGGATACAATGAATGACGACAGGAAATCTAGAGGCAAGAAGAATATTGATAAAGAGAAAACAACTAAGCAGGGGAATAGTGGAAAATCTAATGGGCCCAACCAAAAAAAAGCCCAAATGCGGATAGAAAGGAAGAGAGTGAGAGAGTAGCTTTGGTAGGCATGAAAAGAAGTCAAGTCTCTAGGCCCAAAATTATTTCTCCCATCCTTGGAAAAAAAGCATTCTGCACGAGCCCATAATCTAGTATTTGGCTCTATGTCCACCAAAATACTAACGAACTTAAATGCTCAATTTGAGGAAAACGTTGGGCATAGAGAAGGGCATGAAAGCTTGCTACAGGAAGGAAAAGATAGTCCATCAGAAGCACATTCTCGTCAACTTGAACAAAGGTACCAGGAGCTAGAGGAGAAATTGGTTTCAACTTATAAAAAACCCCCTGACCTGTCAGATCGAGGGAAAGAGGTGCCTTTGAACAATGAAGAGGGCGAGAACAATGATTTCTAGTTTGAAACCAGAGATAACATGGTGGAGGAATTGGCAGGACATGAGGAAGCAATGGAGCAGGAGCTTCAACGGTTGTAAGTACTGCTCTTTCTTCTCTATATTTGCTCCATAAATATTATATCCTGGAACTGCAGGGGTGCTGCCTCTAAGACTTTCCCTGGAAGAGTTAGAGATATGGTTAGAAGCATAATATTGATATTCTGGTTCTGTGTGAGACTCGAGTTAGTGGTTGCAAAGCTGATCACATTATGTGTAAACTCAGCTTTAATAACCAAATAAGGTTAAAGAGTATAGGCTATGCAGGTGGAATTTGGCTACTTTGGAATGAGGAAGTTTGCTCAATTTAATACACTTTCTCAACAACCCAACTGTTGCATGTTTTTGTGAATTTAAAGGAGAAGAACCAGTCCTGGTGGCTTACTTGTGTTTATGGGGAACCCAATTGCTTATTACGGAAGACCTTGTGGGATGACTTGTTACAGCTTAGTAATGACATCTCGGGGGCCTTAGCAATTATTGGAGACTTTAATGCTTATATGTCTGCAAATGATAAACTTGGGGGAGGGGCCCCAAATGTTCATTCCATGAAACATTTTACAGACTTATAAATGGATCGAATTTGATTGGGGTTGATTGTGTTGGGGACAAATATACCTGGGAGAGGAATCTACTAAAAGGGAGAATTGATTGGGCCTTTGCCAATCCTGCTTGGTTCAATCTATACCCTTTTACCAAGGTTCATCATCTCAAAAAGTTTGGTTCAGATCACCGCCCTCTGTTGCTCAAGAGTAATATGTCTTCTACAAGCAGGAGAGTCAAACCCCCTTTTAGATGTCAGGCAGCTTGGGTCTTAGAAGAAGACTTTATAGATGTGGTGAAGAAAAGCTAGAACAATGGAAGATGGGAGGAAAAGGTGAGAAATTTCAATAAGGAAGTAGAGCACTGGAATAAAATGAAAGTTGGAAACATCCCCTATAAGAAAAACAAAATTATGAAAAGAATTGAAGGTGTAGAAAGAGCTAGAAGTTCTAGAGACAACCAACACTTGGCAAAAGTTGAGAAAGACCTTTGGAAAGAATATAATAAAGTGTTAGCTCAAGAAGAGTTGATCTGGTGCCAAAAGTCTAGATGTAACTGGTTGAAATGGGGCGATAAAAACAATAAATTCTTCTATGCCTCCACTATTATATGTGGAAAGAAGAACATAATAGAAGGCTTGAAGAATCCTCAGGAAGAATGGGTGTTTGATCAAAATGCTCTGAAAGAGTTAGCTTTGAATTGTTACAAGGACCTTTTCAGGAGAGACCCACAATCCCAAGGCCAATTAGTGACAACAAAAAGGTTCCCAAAGTTAAGTATTGATGAGCAAGGTGCTTTAGCAGCAAATCTAGATGATGACAAGATCAAACAAGCGGTTTTTGATCTAGGAGCTTTCAAAGCACCAAGACTGGGTGGCATTCAAGCTTACTTTTACCAGGAATACTGGAATGTAATTGGAAAAGATATTTTTCAGATGATAAAGGACGTTTTCAAGGAACCTAGAAGGGTGAACTCTATTAACAACACCAATCTAGTCCTGATTCCCAAGTCAGATAGACTAGAAACCATTCGAGATTTCAAACCAATTTCCCTATTCAATGTCAACTATAAAATTGTGACAAAAATTATCAGTAGAAGACTCAAGGGGATCATGAATAAGCTAGTGGGCAGACATCAATGTGGTTTTATTACAAGGAGACGGAGCAGCAATAACATAATCATTGCCTAGGAAGTTATCCACTCTATGAAGACCAAGAAGGGTCCTAGAGGCTGGTTAGCAGTGAAAGTTGACTTGGAGAAAGCCTATGATCATCCAGAGTAGAATTTCATATATGATACCTTGAGAGGCAGGAATTGAAGAGAATCTCGAAAATGTGATTATGGAGTGTATCTCAAACCCAATGTTTCAGGTCTTGTGGAATGGGGAAGTTACTGAGAGTTTCGACTCATCTAGAGGAGTTAGATAGGGTGACCCGATATCCCCGTACATTTTCACTTTGTGTATAGAAAAACTGAGTCATATAATTACTGATGTTGTGGAAGATGGTCAGTGGACCCTAATCCAAATTAATTTGAATGGAGCCCCTCTTTCCCATCTGTTCTTTGCTGATGATTTGGTACTTTTTGGGGAAGCTTCAGCCTATCAGGTAGATGTGATGAATCAATGTATCAAGAGGTTTTGTCACTATGCGGGACAAACGATGAACAAAACTAAAACAAAAGTGTGTTTCTCAAAGAATGTCCATATTTCCAGAGCTCTTGAGTTGAGTCAGATGGGTGTTGGCCTAACTGGTGACCTAGGGAAATACTTAGGAATTCCTCTCATACATAGGAAACCCTCCTATGTCCTCTTTGCCCCAATCTTGGAAAAGGTGCACAGGAAACTATCAGGATGGAAAAGAAACTACTTGAACTTGGCTGGCAGAGCCATACTTATTAAGGCAATGTTATCTGCCCTTACATCCTATTACATGTAGACAATGTTGATTCCGAAACAACTTATCAAGGATTTAGAGAAGACTAGTGGGAAATTTCTCTGGGATGAAAAAGAAGAAACTAGAAAACTCCACCTTCTGGCTTGGGTACAGGTGATTCAGGACAAGAAAGCAGGATGCTTGGGGATCAAGAACCTTAGGAAACAAAATGAGGCTTTTATAATGAAACTTTGTTGAAACTTGATGCATGACAGGGAAGCACTCTGGGTTAAGGTTTTAACAAGCAAATACAATTGTGGTGGCATGCAGAATCCTGTTGTGAACAAAATAGCCAACCAATCCCTGACATGGAAGAGTGTTTGTGAGGTTAGGGAAACTTTCAAAAGTGGATTGGCCAAGAAAATTGGTAATGGTATGTCTACTTCCTTCTGGTTTGAGAATTGGTTAGAGGTTAATAGACCCCCCATTGAGCTGGTACCAGGGCATGAAGGTTGGGTAGATAAGAATGAAAGAGTGGTAGACTGTGTGACATCTATAGGAGAGTGGAATATACAGAAGTTACGCGATTAGTTTCCTTACCATGTTGTGAATCATATCACTTGCGCACACCCACCCCATGAGGACAGAAGAGAGGATAAATACTATTGGTGGCCATCCACTGATGATCGCTTTAATGTTAAATCTGCATACAATTTCCTCCTTGCAGGTACATAGAGACAGGAAGATAGCATTTGGAAGCTACTATGGAGATGGCAAGTGCCAAAGAAATTCGATCATTCATGTGGCTTCTTGCTCATGGCAGAGCACACATGGCGGCCTTAAGGCGTAAAAGAGGAATTGCAGTGACAACAACATGCCCATTTGGGTACGAAGAAGAAGAAGACTCTATGCACTCACTAAGGAATTGTGCCAATGCCTCCCAAAGATGGAAATCAGTAGTTGACCCACATTTATGGCCTACATTCACCTCCTTGGAAGGCCCAGAATGGGTCACATGGAATCTTTCTACAGACGCAGGTTGTCCTTACACGAAGAAAATCCATTGGGCTACCCTATTTGGCTACATATGTTGGGATATATGGGTCTCCCGGTAAGCTTTTTGATTCTCATGAAGGTGGAGCCTATTCAAATGCAAATGATAGTTTCTTCAGAGCCTGTTGGGATAAAGACCTGATGGTGAGCTGTAGATTCTATTCCAGTCTCCGCCCTAAGAAAGACTTCATACCTCAAAGCTGTGACGATTTTGTTAAATTAGAAGTAGATGGTTCAGTATTGCAAGATGGCAGAACTGGATGTGGAGGTGCGGTTCGGAACAGTCATGACCAATGGCTAGTGGGATTCAGTTGCAAGCTTACTTTGGTACCACCAGCGATTGCAGAACTACTGGGCATCTTCCACGGTCTATACATATGTTGGGATAAAGGCTACCGGAATATTATGTTATATACGGACTGTTTAGAAGCCTTGTCTGTGCTTCGTAGGGGATGTGAGCAAACGTACCCTTTCAAAGATATTGTTAATGATGTTAGACTTATAATGCATAGGGATTGGAAGGTTGTACCAATTTATAGTGGTAGGGAGTCTATCCCTACAGCTGATTATCTAGCTAAATTCTCCCATTCTATGGAGCACAACTTTTATATCCTAAATCAACCACCCACATTGTGGAAGGGGAGGTTGAGAGAGGAAACTAAGACTCGCCTTGTACTGGTGCTATTTTGTAAGAATTTCAGTCTTTAATTTTAAAAAAAAAATCATTATGATGAACAACAAAGTGAGACCTAATTACGAATCGCCACATCCAATGAACCAAGCCACTCGCATTATATCCATTCATGAAGAGACAAATTAACACTGAATCGATGTAATTATTACAAATATTAAGGCACCCTAATAACCAACTATCCATACTTTTATTAATTTATTCAAACTTACAAGGCGATTTTTTTTTTTTTTCCGTCCTTGTTGACTATGAACTACATAAAATACTTTGTGAACACTCCAGAAGCTCTCAAAGCACCTTCTACAAAAACCTACGACGTAGCTATTCCCTTCTTCATGTATTACATATTCTAATTATTTAATTTCCTGATCAAAAGCGAAAATCATTTGATGTTCCTGCACCATAAAGAAATAAAATAAGAAATATATATTATTACAAGAAATCAATATGGACATAGATTATATATTACAGAAATGGAAATTACCAGATTATTCTCCCCACTTGCATTTGTTCAGAGTCATAAATCTCACTTTATCAATTTCAAGGGCCTCATCATCGCATTGTCCTCGTGGTCCAATATCTGTATATAATTGTGATTTAACAGCATATTAATAATTATTACTTATTAGAGCTGACTTTGATTAATACCAATTCATAATTGATGAAAAGATTAAAATAATAATGCACAAAAAGTAACAGTCTAATGTTATTTATTGTGCATTTCGAATCTTGATTTTATTTTCCTGGTATTTACAACACCCTAAATTATAAATAAAATCAGAATTATACTAGATATAATTAAAAAATAACATTAGAGTCCTGGTTGGATGTATCATAAATAAAATTATGATCCTCCTTTTTTTGCCAAAAAAATTATGGTACTTGATGCATAAGAAATAACATTAAGATATTGAATGCTACTTTATCATAATAGTATATACTCTTCCGGTCCTTAATATATGATCCAATTATTAAGTTAGTTTTGGTCCTAAATATAAGATCCATTTCTCTTATTTATTAATTTTTTTTAAATTATCCTATAGATACTCCCTCAACTATAATCAAGTAGAAGAAGAAGATGGAATATTAAGAAGATGATTATAGTATTTTAGAAAAAACGTGTCACATTTTTATAATTAACTAACTTATCTAACTTCCTTAATCTAATCAAATTGGATAAATAGGTCTTATATTAAGGATCGAAAAAGTACTTTAGATACTTACGTGGCAATGATAAACGTAGCCGGGTTCATCGGTTGCATCGAAGACATATGATGCATTTGTGTGTATGTAACCAAACCTCACAGCAATTTTCGTCACAAACCCGGGCATCATCTTGTAAACGTTCTTCCACCCCCTCTCATGTGCCGGAACCTCTATTTTCTTGCCACGTGCATACATGTCCACGTGGCACTTCTTGGCGTCATTTTCTTTCTCCATACAAGCCTTGAACTTTTCCGATTTCACCAGCTCCGTCTGATCCAGCACTTTGAACAGTCCCAAATGAATGTGCAGCGGATGATTATCCTCCGTCAGATTGATCACATACCACACCTCCGTTGACCCCACCTTGGGAATTTCTGTAGCTGGGGCCTCATATGGTTTTGCATTCAGAAACAAGTGAGTAGGCTCGTCCGCGTCACTAGTGTACTCATACATTGCGATGTACCGTGTGCGCGACACACTGGATAAATCCACTTGGGGGTATTTTATCAACTTTTTGGGAACTCGTGACGTGTCAGCATCTCGATTGGGCTGTAAGAAGAATTTCATCACCTTGCTGTTAGATTCATCACTGGATCACCAGATGGGTAGGGATAGGCTGCATTGTTGGCTAAGATGACAGTCTCATTCTTTGATTGAGAAAAGTCAACAATTATATCTGTGATCTCAGATGGCCCCAACAGAAACTCCTTAGTTGTTACTGGCTCTTCAATGTATGCTGAATCTGATGCCACGTGGGTGAATTCCAAGCCGTTCGTAAAGAAGAATCTAAAGAATCTAGCATTACTGGCGTTGATTATTCGGAATCTGTATTTACAACGTTGTACTGTCATGCGAGGCCAGGCTTTGCCGTTCACGATAATAGCATCACCAAAGTACTCAGGCTGCCACTGAGGGTGTATGGTGGGGTTGTTTCCGGTAGAATTCATGTATATGGACCCATCAGTGCGGAAGCTCCGATCGAAGATTACCAACGGTCGATCACAGACATTACCAGAAGGTAGTCTAAGTGGGGCCTCAATCGGAGGGTGACGGATAATGTAGGCCCCAAATAAACCAGCAAGGAGGTTGACTCGAGTCAACCCCATAGCATGGTCATGATACCATAAATTTCCAGGATGTTGGTAGTTGGGATAGTGGTAGCTCTTTCGAGTCCAAGTGGGTCCTGTTTCGTTGAATCCATTGGTGAACCATGCGTTTGCATTGCCATCACTGTGGGGCCCGTGGATCCCACCGTGGAGATGAACGACCGTAGGAATGCCCATCTTTGAGTGGGGTATGGCTGTAGGAATAGTTGGGTCCCACGGGAGTATGTGTTTTGAAGGGAGGTGATTTTTCCACGTCACAAAGGCGTCAACGCCATGTATGGCCTCGATTGTTGGACCAGGAACTGTTGCAGTACGCTCGTCCACGCCGTAAGCAAAAACAGGCGTTGGAGGCAAATCCCTATGAAATTTCTGCACCACCGAAACAAACACTGCTTAAGGAAGAATATGTCTGCCATATATATAGCAATTAAATTGAAATATATATATTATTGTGGGTCATTTTCTCTCTTGATCCATTTGGGTTTAAAAAAGAATTTTTCAAACAAATGGTACTCATTCAATAAATAAGGTATAAGAGTCAGTGAAAGTTCCATTTTTGTCCTCCACTCAATTTTTTTTTGAAAAAAACTTATTTGTAAATTGTAATTAATACTTTCTACAACTTTCAAATGGTTAAGGGTAAAATAAAAAAGATGTGGCCATGAAAAAAATATGATACAACTTATACTCAGTGATAAAAAGGTATTTCAAAAGAATTCTTACAGAAAAATTGGAGGGAACTTGTGTGGGAACAAATTCTTTTGGTATTTATTCAAATTCTGAAGCTTTCTTTCCACTGACATGGTTTTAATCGGTGTTAACAAATAAACTCGCATTTGAAAATTTGAAGCCACGAAATTTGAATAATATAATTTTTAAAAAATTGGAAGAAAAAAGAGGGAATTTTTTTAATTAAAAAAAAAGAGTTTTTATTGGTCCACAACATTCTAGAACTACTTCTCAAAAGGCTGAGCCAAAGCTAGCTGTTTCCATCACACTTAGGATTATTATCGAGCAACTTTCCACTTTCTAGTGTCCACACTGGCACCAACCAAAGACAATTAGAAAGTAAATAAATAAATGATTATATATACTTTTCCCACTTCTGTTCCCTTTCTGAAGTATTCTTTGATGTATCTTTTTTATTCTTTATAGTAATATAATATATAGATATATATAGTTAGAATCAATTTAATTGCTATTATTTACCTACCTATCTAATTATGTTTTAATCCGCTGAATAAAATATGTACACGGAAGAAATATTTTGGTAGGCTACTTTCGTAGGCTGTTGATGTGATAATTCTCATGGAAGAGTGACGCCAAAAAAAAATGTTTTATTTTTAAATTTAAATCTTAGTCTCACTGTTCAAAATATCAAAACCAAAAAAAAGAAATATATTTTATAGACGTTCTAAGCAATGGGTCATCTTTTAAAAAAAAAAAAAAAAAAAAAAGATTATAAGATATTTATGAAGGAAGTGGACAAAAGAGAAGCAGATTCCAATCCAAATTCATTATATAAAGATACAAACCGTTGCTTTTTCACCTTGAGAATAAGAATGGCATGGTTCGAAACATCTCCAAGGCATGGGAAAATCAGTAAATAAATCAAAATAAATTAAGTTGTTACCTCTCTCTCCATTAATATAATACGACAATATAATTAAATGCACCAGATTCGTAGGTTAATTTTCAAGTCATATTGCTTAAATACTAATTAACAAGGAGTTGATACTATATGGTGCTTTTTCTGGTCAAAAAAAAAAAAAAGATACTATATGGTGCTTTCAGATCTTGCCATTCACAGCCACACAAAGCACTCACTTAGTACTGCTTGTTTTAAGTACCCACATAAAACAATCAAGAACCGTCCAATAACATATCATCTTCAACCTCGAACACTAGTTTCAATGTACCCATGTAATTGTCTGTGTTATTCTAGGCTTTATCGAAGGACACAAAGCAAAAACAACAAAGGCATATATATATATTTCAATTATAATAACAGTAAGAATTTGATGAAAAGAAGGGGGAAGGAGATGAAGGTAGGCGTACCCAGTTCTTGCGGAACATGCCAATATGTAAAGATTTGGGTTTGGGGACTCCATGAACAAGCTTGTAGCCATGGATTCTGGGCATATCAGGAACCTCATCCACAAACATCTCCAGCTTCGATGAATCTATCAGATTATCATCATTCATTGAAAAAGAAGAAGAAGAAGAAGAGATAAGGAAAGATGCATATAGCAGACCCAGAAAGGTCAGTTTCTGAAGCAGAAGTGGTATGAACATGGCAGAGAGAGAGAGAGAGATGAAGAAGAAGAAGACGGTGATGGTGATGTGAATGTGATTAGACGGGGGTTTGGAAAATTATGTGTGTATATAAAGGGTGGGAGGGAAAAAGAGTTTAACTTTTTATTGAGGCCAAGGGCACTTTGGTTTTTGTGGATTTATTTATTATTTATTGTGGCTAGAAAAACTTGTCAATGTCTGCTTTTTGCATAGAAAAATGTGTAACTCAAGAAAGCCACACATGACGCGCTCCGAAGGAATCATACGTTGCTCCCCACCCCAGTTTATGTTTGTAAGGTAATTTTCGGCCTTTTATATATCCAGGTAAAAAAAGAAAGCCCTCCGAATCTACCATTTTTTTATACATAAAACTCAGTTTTCATGGTATGATGCTTTTATGAGGTGACTGGCCCTCGTTTTTTTTGGGGGAAGAATTAGAAGATGTTTTCAAGATATGTTTTTAATAAAATTATTAAATTATAATAAAAATAGTTAAAATTGTGCCAATCTTTATATTTAATTGAGGACTAAATTAGGAGAAATTTAGAGGCTTGTTTGGTATGAGGGGAGAAGAGGAGTAGGAGGGATTTTGCTTCCCTCTTCTTACTCAGGTTGCTAAAATTTTTAGGAGAAGAAAAAAGATTTTTTAAGATTTTTTTTCTCCTTTCCCCTCATAACTCTCCCTCATCTAATTAGAGAAATTTGGAAGGAAAGGATGACATTTTAGCTTATTTTAACTAATATGCTTATAATTAGTTTTTAATATTTTTATATTACTCTTCTGATCTTGTATCATCTGTGTAAGGGATGATAATTGTTAAATTCTTATCAATTATTAATGGCAAAAAAAAATTCTTATCAATTATATTATATCATAAAAAATCCCTCTCCTCCTCTCTCTTCTCATCAATCTAAATAAGATAATGTTAAAATTTCTATCTTCTCCTCTCTTCTTTTTTCTTCCATTAAAATCCCTCCCATTCTCTCCTTTTTTTAAGCCAAACACACTCTTAAAATTGGATTGAAATTTATGCTTGGTCTTCTAAGTTTATATCAAGTTTCAAGTTACTCCCTTAGATTTTAAAAAATCTCAATCTTAATATTGTTAGTTTCATTTAATTGAAAATGTCAGACTTAAAAATTTTAATGGAATAACAAAAAAAAAAAAAGCCCCTCACAATGTGATAAACTAAGTTTCAAATCTTTATTAGAAGAGGTGTCCATATTTAATGCCTAACAATACCACATATAAAATTACCTCCAATAGAAGGATATCTATGTGTGGCAAAAAAATTTAAATGGTACCTCTATGATTAAATGTTGAAAAGCATACTCTAAATTTTTTTAATATAATCATTTCGATAGGTGCTTAAATTTTTAATATTTTCTTTTTTACATTTAATCAAATATTTAATTATTTAAATGCCTAAATTTTAAAATATAAAAATGATTTTACTAAAGAATTGAAAGTTACAGCATGATTTGTTAACATTTAATTGCAGGGTTGCTATTTAAATTTACAACGTTCCCATTTTTTATTAAATGAGAATAAAAGTGTTATCATTAGTTTATACTTAGAGTATTAACTTGAAACTTCAGGAAATTATAAATTGGCATTTATTTTCTTGCAACTCAAGTTAGTCTTTTTTTTGTTTTTTGCCAACTGCAACTCAAATGAGTCTAACTATATGCTATTTAGAATTTTTTCATAACTTGTCTTTCTTCTTTTTTTTTTTATGCAACTCGAGTTATATCTTCTTCTTTTTTAAAGAATTAGTCCTACTTTGATTCTCCTTGTGTTCTAAGAATTTAAAATTTGAACTGTCTTGATGCTTTTTATAAGATTGTAATTAAATTTTTTTAAATATTTAATGTATTTTCATCATGTTTATCCCTAATTAATTTTATACATTGCATTAATTAAAAAAAAAAGTTGACAACTTGCCATATCACGTTCATTTTTTTTATTTCTCTCATTACTACTTTATTTCTTTTCCTTACTTGCTTTTTAATACTCTAATCCTATTTATAAATTATTTTTAACATATTTCATACAAATCAAGAAAAATCTTAAACTTTATTAACTCTAATTTAAAATTTAACAACATTCTAATTTTATCCCTATGTAATATACATTATACCCCATGAAAACAGAGTCAACATAATAATAAATAAAAGATAAAATTATACATCTATATAAAATTTTTCTCTCTCTGCTCTATAAATAGGATTAAAAATTTTCTTCTTCCAGAGGAGTATAAATGAGAACACACTTGAAAGAAAAGTGTATTTCTCACATATTTATCACTTTTAATATATTTTAACTATTTTTCAAATCACATAATTCGATTATTGTACTCTTATAGAAAAAATACTCCATATGTTTCTCTTTATAAAAAGAAAAAATATCTCTTTGGTGTCCCTAAATGTTAGAAACAAATCTTCTTTGTCTACAAGTTTAAACTAGTGTTTTTACTTTTATTCCCATTAAATATATGCCACTTCTTATTTCTCTACAAGAAATTTTCATTCATTATGTCTCATGTGCTCTCTATACGAGTAAAGATACTCCTTTGGTCCTATTTATAGGGTAAAGAGAAAATATATTTTTTGGTCCTATTTATAAGACATTGAGAGAAATTTTTTATATGGATGTACAATTTTATCCCTCATTTATTATTATGTTGACTTTGTTTACATGAGATATAATGTGTATTAAATAGAGATAAAGTTAGAAAGTTATTAAATTTTAAATGAGAGTTAATAAAGTTTAAAGTATTTCTTGGTCTATATAAAACATGCTAGAAGTGTCTTATAAATAGAATCAAAGAAGTATCATAAAAAAATTATATATATATCTTATACATTTATTACTGTTAACTATATTTAATTAATATTTTGAATCGCATAATTTTTGTAATTGTTTCTTATAATAACAACAGGAGGAAGAGCAGAAGAGAGTAACTTAAGTCCTATAACTTACACAACTAGAAGTTATCCTGTTCTAACTCAAATAATAAGTCAAATCATAGCTTATGAATGGAGAAGTTCCAATCAGGTCAATAATTAACAACAATCAATACTCATAAAATTGTGTAAAACACTACTATAAAAAAAAAGCTTTCATGATGCTAATTTATGATAGTCATCAGGCAAAATGCTGTTAAACCATAATGGTGGCATTTTTGTAATTATATGAAAAAGGCGGTTTTTGAAAAAATCATTTTAAAAAGTTTATCAGAATTTTAAAACTCTATCCATCATGTGATGGTTTTTCACTTTTCACAGTTAGAACTCATCATTTCCTTTTGTTGTCCCTACTCAATTTTCTCCCTCCTCGTACCTTTGCTGGCATTTATCTGTTGCTTATGTTGTCTCCTCTATGTTCTTCCATCATCATTACCGTCATGTCATCTTTTTCATCCTTATTTATGAGTTTTTCATCTTTTCTCCTCTATTCTTTCCGTAGGTTTTCTAGTTTTTGTGGTTTGATTGTTTTCTTTGATTAAAAATATAACTTTTTTCTCCTCTATTCTTTCCGTAGATTTTATAGTCTGAATAGATTTGAGTTTTGTTTCTTTTCTTGTTTAAACATATTTTGATACTTGAAAACTTGAATAAATCTGATTTTTGTTTCCCTCATTTTGCAGATATGAGTTTGACAACCTGAAACTCATGAATTTTATCAGATATGAGTCTTTGATTTTACCTTCATCAAATCTTGATGGTTTCAATTTGGGGATTAAAGGCGGAGTTAGGTGATGCTATTATGGTAGGGAAAGGGTTTACTTTTGCTCAATCGGAATGCTTTTAGCTAGTGGCAAGTTATTGGTCTATTGATTCTCAACCCCTTCCCTTAGGACTTTGTTCCCTTGTTTCATCCTGATCAATAAGATGAGAGGGAAGGTAAAAAAATAAACTGTCCATGGCGATTATTCATATAATTGCTATGAAATTCGTTGCTTTTTTATGTTTATGGCATATATGTCGTTCTCAAAACAATCATGAAAAACTCATTTTAACTGTCATAAAATGCTCTTTTTTTTTGTAGGAGTAGTAGTAGTAGTGAAAGCTCTTATTCATTTATTGCATAAAAAACCTTGATACTATTTTTGCTCTGTACTTCCAATATTAAGGATTCACCATATTTCTGAAAGTCTAGAAAACCCTTGGCAAAAGACAGAAAAATGACAAATAAACTTCATAATACTATAAAGGTTTGCTGAATTTAAGAAATCCCAATTTAGTCTCAAGAAACTAATTTGGCATTTATAAATTTGCTGAAATAACCACATTGCCCTTTATTTTATTTATTGTTTTTAAAATACCAAAACCCCACTGCCAGCCGGTTGCCAAAGCTCGGCAGCAGCAGTTACTGGAGCTCCGATGACCGGCCGACAATTGGTCACCTGAGCTCCGCCGATCGGAAACAATTTTTTTTTTGAAAATTTTTACAATTTCATGATAATGATTAACAACTTTTGTAACGCTATTAACAACTTTAATATAGCAATTAACAACAGGTTTTCTGGAAAATTCAACAAGCTCCAACAGTTGGAAACAATTTTTTTTGAAAATTTTTACAACTTCAGTATAACAGTTAACAACTTTTGTAACGCTATTAACAACTCCAATATAGCAGTTAACAACAAGTTTTTCAAAAAATTCCACAATTGATCGCTAGAGCTCTGACAACCGGAAACAATTTTTTGGAAAATTTTTACAACTTCAGATAATGGTTAACAACTTTTGTAACGCTATTAACAACTTCAGTATAGCGGTTAACAACAGGTTTTTGAGTTTGTTACGGCATTATTGAAGTTGTAAAAATGCTACATTTTGAATTTCCCAAAAAACCTATTGTTAATAGCATTACAAAAGTTATTAACCATTGTACTGAAGTTGTAAAAATTTTCAAAAAAAGAAGTAGTTGTTAAAGTTATAAAAATGTCATTTTTTTTGAATTTTTAAGAAAACTTGTTATTAAATGCTATACCGAAGTTGTTAATAGAGTTACGGAATTTGTTAATAACATTATTGAAGTTGTAAAAATGCTCCTTTTTGAATTTTTTGAAAATTTATTTTTAACTACTATACTAAAGTTGTTAATAATATTACAAAAGTTGTTATTGCTAAAGTTATAAAAAAGCCATTTTTTTGAATTTTTAAGAAAACAAACAACATACCAAAATTGTTAATATGATTACGGAATTTGTTAACGACATTATTGAAGTTGTAAAAATACTACTTTTTAAATTTTTCAAAAAACCTGTTATTAATAGCGTTATAAAAGTTGTTAACCATTATACTGAAATTGTAAAAAATTTTAAAAAAATTATTTCTGACCGTAAATAGAAGACCTTTATTCACATTAGTATAAATTTGGGTCTTTGAGCCCCATATTTTTTTTTACCAAAAACAAAAGAATATACTCTTCGGTCCTATATATTAAGGACCGGAGGAGTAAAGAAGAACTTATTTTATTCCAATTTCCACATAAATTTAGAATTTGTTACCTCACACACATTAAAAAGTTAAGCAACAATTTATTCTATATTTTACAATTTATTTTCTTTTTGCATGAATGTAAAAAAATTATTTTAATTTTAGAAAGATTTTTGTTTAGATGTTCTCCTAATTTATTTTTTGAAAAAAGGACTAGAAGTACCTTATAATAATGTGTAACAAATTTTATAGTATTAAATTTCTTTCTATTTATAAATTTTTTTTTGATTATTTTAATATTTCAGCTTGAAAAAAAAATGATTCTTTAATGGGCTTATGCCAAAAATACTCTTCATTAATTAACTGCCAGTTAAGGGGCTAGTATTAAATGTCCGGCCTCCCCCCCCCCACAAGAGTAATGCAGGGCATTTTTAGAAGTTTATGTTTCTTTATGAAGAATTTAAGCTTTATCTGCATTTAGTGAGCTTCAGTGGTCTTCGCAATCTACCCCAAAAATGTCTTATATAAAGTTGTTGGCAAAAAGATGTCTTATAAATTGAAACGGTGGAAGTAATTAAAAAAAAAAAGCTTAATTTTTCATAAAGGGAATTAATCCCTCTTCACCTTTTATTCCTTGCTTAGAATTTTGATTATCTAACAAATCAAGAAATAAAACGAAAACTTATATTTTACATATTGGTCTGGTCTCTTCCTTCTTTTGTAATTATTTATTTTTATTATTCAATAAATAAAACAAAAATTCACATTCTATGGGACATCAAATTCTTAACCATCCCGAATTTAAATAAATATAATTCTCTAAAATTACATTTTTTACATTTACAAGTTCTCCAACTTAAAACTTTACATATTAAGCAACAATAACTCTTTTTTACCTATTGGGGTGTTCTATTTTAATATAGAAAATTGAATTTTGAATTGAAGAACTGGGAAAAACCTATTAAAAATAGAATCAAGAGTCAAGACTTTTATATTAAGAATTGAAAGTAGTATTATTTATGGTTTTTAAAATACTTCCAATCTGTATCATGCATATTATTGATATTAATTTTTATAATTTTATAAATTACATAGAACACAAGATTGAGAGGTCCCCTAGCTGCTTTATCCCCGCCGTCCCACGTTAAAGGTTCATACGGAACCACTTTTGAAGAATTGATTAAAAGAAACCAAGAGAACAATGTGGTCAGACGCAGCACTTCTTGCAGCCATTGAAATATTGCCTTTAGCCGTTAGCTTTTCAGTCTTCTCTTACACGCAAGCACGCACCAAGTTATACAATAATTTAAGAAATTAGAGTTAGCTATTATTAAATAATTATATTCTGTTCTTTTTTATGAGAGAAAATTATGGAGTATGACATTTTTTTTAAAAGAGACATTTATGGTACATTTGGTATGAAAGAAACGGAGAAAAAGAAATAAAATTTTTTTTAATGAGTTTGATTTAAAAAATTGAAGAAATGGGGTTGAAAAGTTTCAATTAATTTTTGTTATTCTTTTATTTTACTTTTTTATTAAAATTTTAGAACCCATTTCTCCAATTTTCAGTTGTCTCAAATTTTATTTGTTGATTTTTCATTTTACCCTGTTTAATTATTCATATTACTCATATTATTGTATTTAATTTTCATATATTCTCTCAGCACAACATATTATCTCTCTTCCATATAATAAGGGTATTTTTGGCAAAAACTCACATTTTTTATACATATTTATTGTCTTCATCAACTAATTTCAACCAATATTTTCAATAACGTAATTTGATTAATTTTCTCTGATAAAGAAGGACAGGGGAGTATTACACATGTATGGTTTACTTATATGCGATTCTTAGGGAGTGATGGAATTAATGCCACGCCAGTCCTTTTAGAGAAGTTCTTCTCAAGATTCAGAAACTAGTGGTGGAGGGGGGAAGACTGGCACACCTTGACTCCTTAAAGTTTTCAGGTTTTTCTTAACACTATATAGGTATTATATATATTTTTGTACATTTTCGTCCTCCAAAGTGTCACACCTTGATTTTTAAACAAATTTTAACACATTTTATCATGGTATAAGACAAACCCAATAAACAAAAAGAATTACTCATCTACTCCTTAATATATAGAACCTAATTGAGAATTGATCTTAATCCTGAATATAAGACATGTTTCTTATATTTATTAATTTTTTTAAATTATCCTTATTAATATTTTTTCAATCATAACTACATAAGAAAGGAAGGAAGGATAATAAGAAAGATTATTAGAGTATTTTGAAAAAAATATCATATTTATTATAATTAATTTATTAATATAATCAAATAAATTAAATATATTTTATATTAAAAACCAAACGAGTACACAATAGAAAGAACTCTATCCTGTTATAAGTATGTCTACCAAGGTAGAAAAGAATTAAAGCCAATAATAAATGTCTACATTGGTGGATTAGAATTTAACAAATATGGAGTGCTCATGAAAAGATGTATTGACTTTATCATGGTCCAGAAAAGGTTTTTCTAACGATTTTGTGCTGGCTGCAACATACTTTTCTAATCCTATTTATAAATTATTTTTAATATGTTTTATATAGACAAAGAAAAATTAAATTTCACTAACTCTTATTTAAAATTTAATAATTTTTTAATTTATCCTTATTCAATATACATTATATCTGATATAAATAAAATCAACACAATAATAAATGAATAGTAAAACTATATATCCATATAAAAAATTTCTCTCAATACCTTATAAATAAGATTAAAAAATATCTTCTCTGTCTGTCCTATAAATAGGACCAGAGAAGTATTATACTATATAAAAACTCTTATTTTCTTAATATCATTTTGTCTTATTCCAAAGGGGGAAAAAAAAAGACTTTATCATGGTAGACCTACACTCTCATTTATTTTTATAAGATACACTGATTATATTCTTTTCTTTTTATAGTGAATGTTTATATGAGTCAGCATGTAAATTTACCTTGGAAATTTTCACTCAGAAACGCTAGATACTCGGGCTTTTTAAGGAGCAAATTTGTCCTGAAAATTTAAAACCGTAGCGGCATTATACCTACATATCATTAAAAAACTAATATTGATAATTAAAATAGTAACGTTGACTGTTAACATTTTTAATGACAAAGGATAATATTACTACAATTTTAAATTTCAAAATAAATTTCCACCTTAACTCATGTTTATACCCTTGAAGTGATTTTGTTCTCTGTATTTGTTTCTTATTGGTTTACACTACTATGTATTCGTTTATCATTTTGACTCGAATAAATTATGCCTAACGTTCTCATTGAGGAAGCCGTCTAAATTGAATTTTTGAGAACATAATTGTTTATAAATCAATTTGACGATGACTAATACAAGTGGCAATATATTATTCACTTATTAAAACTTGTTTTCGTCTATAATTATGTTTAAATTCATTTGGCATTGTTGCTGGAAAAAAAATTTTGTAGAGCCGTTTACAAAGAGCTCTATTCATCGTTTTGCTATTTTTGGGAAATATGAAGAGCACAAGTATTAGTTTACACCTTGATATTATATTTGTTTATAAATGCTCTTTTGAAGTGAAATTGTGTTATACTCAATACCAATTTTTGTTTATTATCTTTCGTACTCTTTTATCCTAGCACCTATGGAAGTTGGACCTATCCATTGTAACTTAGCGTGTTCGTTTACAATAGTTATACGTTTGGAAAAATTTCATTTAAGGACAGCAAAAGAGAATTTATATCAGTCAACCCATAAAACATTCTAAAATATCACTGTAGGACTAAGAGACCAAACTGAAATTAAAACTAAGAGTAGGATTACAATAATATCCTCACTTTTATTTTTTAAAAAATAAATATTAATAGACGCCACTGTTCTGACCACCGGCACTCAGGTGGCCGTCGCCAGAGGTTGGACCTCATGTTTTTTTTAAAACGAGGTGGCCAAGGAAAGGTTTGAACCCATGACCTCTTGGCACATCAAAAGTGATGTAACCACCAAGCCAAGCAAACCATTCAATTATATAATACAAATAAAAATATATACAACAAAACAAATGCAACTGTCCAAGTATAAGTAAATAAATGAAATTAGACGATTTACAAGTGAAATTTTGTAATTTACAATAAAAATTAAGCAATTTACAAATAACATAATAAAATTTACAACCCCAAATACAAGTGTTTAAATGCAAATGAGCAAGTGAAATTTGAATATTTACAACAAAAGTTTATGGATTTACAATCCAAATTTAGCTATTCACAAGAAACACAAGAGAATTCACAACCCAAAATGTAAGTGTTTGAGTGTAAGTGAACAAGTGAAATTGGACAATTTACAACGAAAATTTGATAATTTGCAAATAACATAATGGAATTCACAACCCCAAATACAAGTGTTTAAGTGTAAATGAGCAAGTGAAATTTGAAGATTTACAACAAAAGTTTATAGATTTACAAGTGAAATTCAATAATTTCACTTGCTCATTTACACTTAAACACTTGCATTTGGGGTTGTGAATTCCATTATGTTATTTATAAATTACCTAATTTTTGTTGTAAATCGTCGAATTTCACTTATAAATCGTCGAATTTCATTTGTAAATTGTCGAATTTCACTTGTTCACTTGCACTCAAACACTTACATTTTGTTATGAATTCTCTTGTGTTTCTTGTGAATATCCAAATTTGGATTGTAAATCCATAAACTTTTATTGTAAATCTTCAAATTTCACTTGCTCATTTGCATTTAAACACTTGCATTTTGGGTTGTCAATTTTATTATGTTATTTGTAAATTGCTAATTTCACTTGTAAATCGCCTAATTTCACTTTTCACTTATACTTGGATAGTTGCGTTTGTTTTGTTACATATATTTTTATTTGCATCATATGATTGAATGGCTTGCTTAGTTTGGTGGTTACATCATTTTTAGTATGCCAAGGGTCATGAGTTCAAACCTTCCCTTAGCCACCTTGTTTTTTTAAAAAAAAAAATTCCAGCCACCCAAACTACAATAACGGCCACCGGAGGTCCAACCTCTAGTGGTGCACACCTGAGTGCCGGAGGCCAGAACAGTGGCGTCTATTAATATTTATTTTTTAAAAAAATAAAAGTGAGGAGTATTACTGTAATCTTACCTTTAGTTTTAATTTCAGTTCGGTCTCTTGATCCTGCAGTGATATTTCAGAATGTTTTGGGGGTCGATTGATATAAATTCTCTTCTGCTGTCCTTAAATGAAATTTTCCCTATACTTTTTCTAACAATTGCATTTAATGCCGACTTGCATGGCTAGTTAATTTGATTAATAGCTAGAATTTAAATTGAATGACTAACTACTCATCAAAACTATAAGTGAGAGCATCATTTAATAGGATAAAGGTGTATTCAGTACCATGATTTTATTTTTCAGAGGCATCTAGCACCCTGATCTTTCTTATGGTGCATCTAATATCTTGATTTTATTTTCATGATGCATTTAGCACCCTGATGTTATTTTTTCAATTACATGATACATCCACCACTCTAATCATTAGGGTGCTGGATGCACCAACAATATGATTATAGTGCTAAATGCACCAAAAAATAAGATCAAGATGCTAGACGTACCATAAGAAAAGTTAGGGTGCTAGATGCACTTAAGAAATAAGATCAGTGTGCTAAATATACCTTTATCCCATTTTAATATTGTGGATACTAGGGGTGCACAGTGGATGGACTGGATCATACTAAAGCCCAACCTAAAGTCTGGTCTAATTTTTTGTCAGGTTAGATTTGGTAGTACGTGGTCTGGCCGTCTGGTCTAATAGTGACCCAAGGTCAGGCTAAACTACACTAGACATGGTCCACCGGACCACCTGGATTGATCCAGGTAGTCTAGGACCTCAATTTTCATTTTTTTAAAAAAATTTCTTTATGGAATCAAGATTTTATACTAATAAACACAATTAGCACAATAAAAAAAACCTATAATCATATAAAAATCATCCCAAAATATTAAGAGTTGATCATAAGTCCATAAGATTTTCTAACAATATTAAATAATAAAAAAAAAACAACATTCTAAGTTACAAAATTTTTTTTTGAAAAAAATTACTTGAACCATTCTAGGTGGTCTAACTACTTGGTCTCGAACCCAATCCAGCCCGACCAGCTAGCTGGTCCAGTCTGGTATGTTTTTATCATATTGTTTATCTGGACTGGACTAGATTAGACCACCTCATGTTAGACTAGACTAGACCGGATTATCGGGGTTTTGTACAACCCTAGTGGATAAGAATTTATTGCTACTAAGTGTTGAAATTTGAAGCCATGATTCTTCACATAGCTTATTAAGTCTATTTAGGAGTAACTCCTTCCATCTATCACTTATAACTGGGGTTGTGCAATGGGCGAGACGAACTGGCTTCCATAACCCACCCATTTATTTCTTAACTTGTACCTATTAAGAGTCCCCTTCAAGATATGGGAGAGGAGGAGCCAATCAAAACTTAGGAGTGACGAGTGAGGGAGAAAAGAAAGAAAAAACCTAGAGTTATGAATGGTGTTTTGAAATTTAAAATTTAAAATTTTATACAAAATTTGATTAAAAAATATTAACTTTCAAGTGAAGGCACGAGGAGTAGGGATGGAAATAGACTAGACAGCCTGTTAGGGGTATGTGACCTGGCCTATTTAAATATAAGAGCAGGCTCAGGCCTGTAAAAGGACCTGTTTACCTTATTAGGCCTATCAGGTGACCTGGGTTTGTTATTATCTTTTTTGGGGTTAAAATTATAAATTTACAAGTGCTAAAATTTAACTTAGGTCAATCAAGTTGTTCCCATTTGGCTATTCCTATTCCTAATTATTTCATATTTTTTGTTTGTAATTTGGATAATTTGGGTTGAGTTATTGTAATTTTGAATTGATTTATATATGTTTAAAATTTGTCAAAAATACATGTTTCTTAACAGGCCACATGCAAGGTCAGATTTGATTACTAGCTAGGCTTAGGCCACATAAAAATCTTTTCACAGACCACAGGTCACAGGCCAGACTCAGGCCAACAGGCCTCACCACAGGCCTAGCTCGTTAAAGGTGAAGCTTGGCCTGGTCTAGCCTGTTTTCACCCCTAAATTGAGGGGAGGCGAACCAAGAACTAAAAGCTTTTAATTCGCCTACTTTGCCACTAAACCAGAACCATGTATTATAATGAATTCATGCGGTGAAAATTTAATTCGCCTACTTTGGTCAAGACCTAGTACACAAATTTTAAAAAAAATGCAACCAACTTTAAAAAAAAATGTACAAATTAAAAGTCCTTAGAGTATAGCTGGATACTATGGAAAACGATTGAAGAAAATTATTTGAAGATAATAATTCATATTAAATTTCTTCTTTCTTTTTACAAAAAAATTCCAAGGTTATCAATTTGTGCATTATTTGTCCCCTAGTGTTTCCATTATTTTAAAAATTAAGAATACATTTGAAAGAAAATGCTTAATTAAAATGGTTTCCAATTAATGTTTCAGAATTTCTAATTTGTATAAATTATATTCTTAAGTCAAGTCAACTTCCGATTTTATTTAATCAAAGAGTGAATACAAAATGGTCTATTAAAAACAATTATAATTAAGTTTTAAACATTTCAATTTGTGCATATTTTTTCAAACCTAGCTTTCGAGAATTTCAATTGGATTACTAAATATTATATCAAACTCTTAATATAAAATCTAGAGCTACAAACCAAATCTTGTATAAAAAAAAACCAGAGGTAGCATAAATTAAAAACTCTGCAACTATTATTTTCTTTTATGTGAATAGAAATATTTTTAGTCAATTAACTTTTTTAATGAGTCAGTAAAAGATCATGGTCCTTAATTAATTAACATTTTAAAATTTTGAGACGCTAGAGTACTACTACCTTCGATCTTTAATACAATAACTAAAAATAATTAATTTGAAGGTATTAAGAAAATTAGTTAAATAGGTTATTTGTCACAAGTGTATATTGGTATTCTTAAACTATCCTCTTAAATCATACGCATTTGATGATTAAAATTATCTCTTAATAAAAACTCCTTAAAATTGATAGGGGTATTGTAGAAAAATATGAGAGATAAAATAGATTGAGATCTTATATTTAGGATCAAATCCAATCTCTCAGCTATTTTTTATATTAAGCACTAGAGGTAGTATTATCGTTCTGATTTGGCGCTGAAATTCCATTTTCCCCCTTAATTAGCTTTTTTAAGTGGTGCTTGATAATTCATATGGTAGTCAAAGTGAAATTAAAATGGATGTAACTTTATTGGAGCCTGAAAAACATATTCCTTCAGCAACATTTTCTAGTGGGCGATGTGTGTGTGTGTGTGTGTGAGAGAGAGGGCGCATAACAATGCACGCCAGGTAGGATGGCAATTACAATATTATAAAGATAAAAAGTGAGCAGGCGTTAAAAATAAGTAATCATCTGAATGCTGAATAAAACCAATGAGATGACCATAATTAGAGATTTTAAATTTATTGTACGCACTAAAATTATTTATATGTATCTTCTAATATTTTATTATTCCACTTTTTGGCTGCCGAATTATAGAATGATTATAAAGGAAAATTAAATATATGCAGCTTCATGCAAATGGTCGTCTGGTTTGCATATGATCAAAAGCAATATGGTACATCCACATGTGTGCGTAAAGATTAAATAATATGGGAACACTAGCTAATTGAGTCAAGTGGAAAGAGTTTGGTATCCCCTAATTAAAATGAAAGATTCAATGCTGATTTTAAAATATAATATTACATCAGTGAATTATACTTCCCACTTAGGTTAGGCAACGTTTAAGTAGTTCGAATTTAAATTTGGATTAATTAATAATACCACAGTTTGATGTTTGTTGTCAAATTGTGTGCATTATACATACAGTATGAAAACCTAACTTGGGTGAGCTAGTTAAACTAATGAATTATTGAACCAGTTTGATCAAGAGTTTTAGACAAGTTAAACGAGTTGGATTTTCGTTTTCCTTCTTATTGAGCTTAAACCGATATAATCTTGGGTTAAACAAAGTCGTAGTCTGTCAGATATTTCTGTTTTAATAACCTTGTTTTGTTAAATTATGTGTAGTTTATATAATATAAATGTTCCATTTACATGTGGATTAATGTCTTTTTCATTTAAGCGTTGTTCTCTTCATAATTTTATATGACTTTTATTATAGTTTTAATTAATTATATTATTTTAATTATGATTATGTTTATCCAAATTCAACCATAATCATAAATCACTATCTCGATTAGTTCAATGAATGAATCAATTTTCATTGTAAACAATTGTTGATACTTAGTTGCCAAGGGCATTGACTCCACTCGTTAAAATGAGGGTGGATTTAATATGAAGATGGGCATAATCTATACTCCAATCCATAATTTAATAATTTCAATATTTTATAACTTTTTTAAATTTTTATGAAGACACTTTTGATGCATTAAACAAAATTATGTATATTTAGAGCTATAATTTATTGAGTTAGTAGTTTTCAAGAATGAGTTCCACCACAGAGGCATGCCCACAGTTTGTGCATGTGCGCTTCTCTCTTTTGTTTTGTTTGTTTGTTTTCCAGCCACTGCGTGTTTCTACTGATTAGTATAATATTTACCTAAAGATTTAATTATTTTAATGTTTATAAAGGCACTTATGTTGCATTAAAGAAAACTAGGTATATTAATTTGGAATTGGAGCTATAATTTATTAATTTAATGAGTTATTAGTTCTCAAGAATGAGGTCCACGTAAGGGTATGCCCACTTTTGCGCGTGTTTCTGCTAATTAATATGTTATATTAAATTATTAATCCAATAATCAATACTTTTTTTAATGTGTTTTTAAATGTTTATGAGGGCACTATTGGGGCATCAAGCCAACTAGTCATAATTTAATGAGTCAGTTCTCAAGAGTAAGTTCCCACATATAAGGGCTCGCCCATTGTTTGCGTGTTTTCAACTAATTACGAGTATTCAGGAAAAAAAAAAAACTAATTACGAGTAATATATTATTTAAATGTTACTAATATCAATTTTTGTTTTTTTTAAATGTTTATGAAGTCGCTCTTGGTGCATTAAGAAAGCTAGGTATATCTGGGGCCATAATTCAATGAGTTACTAGTTCCAATAATGAGTTCCACATGAGGGCATGCCTAATTGTTTGCGCATGAACTTTTACTACTCTTTCTTTTTGGTAAATTACAAATAACCCAACATAGATGAAAATTGGGTTAATTTTCGTTAAAGTAATAAATACTTTGGCTCTATTTATATTTATAAGAAATTTTCAGTATATTCCACATAAATCAAGAAAAACTTTAAAATATTAATTTTACATTAAAATATAATATTTTTTAAATTTTATCCTTATTTAATATTTTCACTTCCCAACAGTATAACAATTTACAACATAATAAATAAAGGACAAAATAATACATTACGATAAAAATTTAATAATGTGACTTATAAATAAGAGCAAGAAAATCTTTTCTATTTGTTTTATAAATAGGACCAGAGAAAATATAAAAAGTGTATTTGTTTTTTCAAGGGTTAATGCAATTTAATTCTTGAAGTTTGATCTCATTTTGGTTTTAATCCTAATTTGGTCTCAATTTGATCTAGCCATCTAAAAAATTTTAATTTCTAGAACAAGATTTAATGGACCAAAACCACTTATTTCAAATTTCAATGATCAAAATTAAAATGAAACCAAATTTCAGCAATTAAACATGGTATTAAATATTAACCCTCTTTTTCAAATGTACTCTTATTTTTTGGATAAGGAAATATATCTTTATTTGGAGAGATATAAGCAAGAAAAACAAGGAGTGAGAAAAAAAGATACAAGGAAGACGCTAATTTATTGAGAATAAAAGTAAAAATATGTTTAGACATATTTAAATTAAATTGTACCACTCTAGGTCCTTTTTAATTGTCACTTGTAGGAAGGAATTTTGATTCTTTTTATTTATTACTTATATTGTTTTTAATGCTTCATTTCTAATTCTATTCTTATTAGGTAAGACAAGCAAATGTAAAGGTGAAAAGAGACGAAATGTGTGAAAAAAAAATATACTAACTATTTAATAAAGGTAAAATTGAAAGATTTTATATATTTAATGATTTGTTTGATACGTAAGAAACTATTATAAGTGACAATTAAAAAAACAAGAGTAATAGCTTATAAAAAAATCACATTGGACGATATAATTAATGTATCATTAATACCTGTACCTGTCTTTGAAACCTAACATGTATAAGTGCATCCCATGTGAATGGGTTGTTTTGACTTTTGATTAATACTTGAAACGTAAATGTTTCAACTTTAAAAGAAAATGAGTTGGATTAGTTTTTCTTTTGTCAATACCAATTTGTTCAGTTCACTTAAGTTTTTGCCTTTTAAAAGCCTAGATCAGACTGTCTGGTGTCAAATTTACTCCTTTTTATTCTTAACACAGGAACTCGTTTAAAGTTGATTTTAATTTTAAATATAAAATCTTAATTCATTTTACTTCTCACTCTAATTATTTTCTTCCTAATTAATTGATCTCATTTATAAATTGATATATCATCTAATATATTATAATATTTTAATTAGGAAGATCATATTATATTTGTTATAATTAACTAATTTATTTAACTTTATTAACCCATATAAATTAATTAAATAGCACTTATACCAAGAGAGGGAGTATTTTTTCTTTTTCGACAACTTCGTCTAAGGTCCCGCCCCTCCCAAATTTAGTTATTTGTAGCTCACTCGTAAAAGTTCTATTATAATTAGTTAAGTGTTGTCTACAATTGCTGGCAAAAAAAATGTTGTCTACAATTGTCTACGAGATTTTTTTAAATTTTATAACAGCTTTTTATAATTAAAGATGCTAATTAATAGTTAAAAAGTTTTCTCATTTTTCCTCAAAAACCTTTTTTTATTAAAAATGGCAATTAGTATTTAAAAATTATTAATAAATGTGTGTGTATTTTAAATCAAACCGACCAGATGAAAAAAAAAAAACCAAATGAGTCTTAAGATTTGACTAATTGATTTAGTTCGATTATGAACAGCATTAAGTATAATCAATATAAAGTGTAATTAAGTGCGTGCTGAGGTTAAAGTTAAATTATACAAAACTTTTTTTAAAAATTTTGATGGAAAATAACCTTATTGATCGTTAAAACTTGATAATAAGCATCCCTTAAGCATGTGTAAGTAACTTCCCAATAATAACCATCAGCTTTTATACAAAACTTTAGTCATTAACTTTCTTCCCAGACTCAAATGTTATAAACATAACTAAAATCACTTTTATTTTAATTTTAAAACAAAGTGGCCCAAAGTATGTATACCCAAATGATGCAATCGACTTCGCTTGTACTAATTAATTAGCACGTGTTTGAATCATCGTTTGAAGGTCTAAGCATGCCTGGGAATTTGGAAAATGGACATTTGGAATCATTTGGAATGTTTGCGTTATTTGGGTGAGCTTTTTGTCCAACCAACTTTTAAAGAGAAGGCTGGGTGCGGGAGAACATAGAGATTTGGCATGACGAGCTTTTAGGAAACTCATTTACCATTAGGGTGCATTTAATGCCCATTTGAATTTTTATCTACCAAATTTGCCCTTCTCTTTCTTCTCACTTATGCTCGTTTTCTCGATATCTCCATTTTTCTCTTTGCACTACTACGGGAAAAAAAAAAAATACATATAACGATACAATTTAACAGTGGTTACAATGAAAAGTGTCGTGAAAAAAAAAAATGACATTTTTATAAATAAAATACGTGGTTTTACTTTCTATAGTGGTTATTAAGATAACCTCTGTAGAAAGTTTTAAAGTTAACCCTATCACACTTTTTTTTTCACAGTTCCATAGTTATGGAGAGTCATAGTCTCTCTCAGTCCCACCATCCAAATTGCATTTCCAACAAATCCTCACCGTTTTTTGCCGTGTTTGGACCTCTATTCGTCTCATCGTTGATTCCTCTTATCTTCCGCTGTTTATAGAAGCCTCTTCTTGCGTTTTACTCGTCTTCCACTACATGAGTTTCCTCTTCAATCATTCTTTTTTTTTTCTTGGTGTCTTGGATGTTTTGATAATAGAAATTTATTATATATCTAATGGGTTTATTGGTTTTACGTTTTGGATGTTTTACATTGTTTATTTTGCACATCTTATGTGCTTGAGTGGTTTGTTGGTGATATTTGAAATTAGAAAACTGCAATTACTTCCTATACATGAGATTAGAAATATGTTTTAATCTTCAAAGTTGATTGGTTCTTAAGTTTGTAATTTTTTAAAATAATTTTTTGATATTTTTTTTCCAATTTTTGTCAAATTTTGGTAATAAATTTTGAGAATTTACCAATAAATAATATGTTAAGTGTTTGAGCCAATTTTTTTCTGTTATAAATTTTGATTGATAATAAAGTGTTATTTAAAATTTCATGGCTAATAGATATAATTTATGTTCATATTTTGGATTCAGAAGTTTTAACTTTAAAAATCTTTATTCATTGGATTAGTTTGAATTTGTTACTTTTGTTTTGTTAGTTATAGTTGCTCAAATTTATCTTGTATTTATTTCTTATATTGTTGATTGATTGATTGATTTGTATATTGTTTAAATAATTTGAAATTCGTTATATTTAAAAGGAAATTCTGTCAAAATTTTTATAAAATAAAAAAGACATTCCCTTTAATTTGTAATTAAGTATTAATCAATTTTAATTTATTAACTAACATTTAATTATTTTATTTATTTGAATATTTGAATTAGGTAATTAGAATTGAGCTTGACAGTACAACTATACTCATTGACGCTGTAGAAAAATTGAGTTCATTGTTTGATTATTAACTAGTTAAGTTGTTATTATTAGGTGTGGTTGATTGAATAAAATTAGATGTTAGTGTTAGGATTGAGTTTATGTCTTGAAATGGTTTTACATATTCTTTTGCTATGTTGATTGAAGTTGGTCTATAAATTACAGGGAGGTTATATAGAAAATTAAACATAGTATATCAGTAAAAACTAATACATTTATGACAGTTATTTGGATAACCGCTATTAAAAACCAACTTTTCACGGCAGTTTCTTTCATAACTTTTCAGTGGTTTATATAAAAACCATCGTAAGATTTTCTCTTTATAACATTGACGGAATTCACTACGATTCCAAAATCTTCATGAAAAGCTCATTTTAACCGCTATTAAATACTTTTTTTCTTCCCTGTAGTGTTGGCATTGTCTGCTCCCTTTCTCTGGCCAAGTCATTTAGTCTTCTCCATTTTTTTAGCTGAGTTTGCACCGTTTTCTCTCTTTCTTTGGCTGATCTGGTGCATGCAAGGGGCAAGGGGCAAGGGGCAAGTGGCAAGTGGCAAGGTTGGGTTGAAATCTCCGACCTGGTCTTTCTTACCATTGTTAGTTAAAGTTTGACTATTGCAAAACTCTCGTGCTTTTCTTTTGTTGCCTGACACCTATCCTTAATTAATCTCTGCGTTTGTATTTGCAGCTTGTTGCAGTGAACAACCCCCCTTTCTTCGCGTTGTAGGAGGACTTAGAACTTCTTTAATGGATAATCTAGTACTCATTTGGATTAACAGTAAATAACTATGATTTTATGTGATCGTAATTTTTATAAGTAATAATAATTAAAAGTCTATTGGTTAATCATAATTTTGGTTTGGATACTTTTTCTTATACTCTGAGAATATTGATAATTACCAAAAGGATATGAAATTTATAAAGTTGCTGACATTTTCATAATTATAATTATTATTTAAATCTATTGTCATTTAATAGTAAATATTATTCTTAATACAATTTCCCTTTAGTAATAAGTATTAATTATTGTTATTCAAATCTAAGTTTCGTTTAGTAATTATTATTAACAATGGTAGATGGGCACATTGTTAAACGTTTTTTCTAATCACAAAACCAATCCCAAGTAACTTATATTCAAATGTCTGATAGAGACTGAAAATTATGATTTGTTAGAATTTCAAAAAATTTAGCCAAACAAGACAAATAGATTTCATAATCTCGTATTTGAACTCAAATCAAATGAACTTATTTGAGCTTGCACCGCTTAATCAAAAGTACTGAGTCATCTATATTCCTACAAAAGTTGGTTAAATTTGAAGAGCTCATTTCAACTCTTGGAGATTGGCAAATCTACCGTCTATTGTCTGTTTTAATATTAGCCTCTCTACACAGGTGTTCTTAGCCTTGCTGAAGGCAGCTTGTTCAGAACCCCTTCAATTTTCACTGTTTTTTTTAAGAAAACGTTGAGATTCAAATGTCAGCAAGAAGTGCTAGATTCTACTAGAACTTTAAAACAATTTTTGAATGGTATTTCTACTTAGGCTACCGGGCAAGAATGCTCTTTAACTCTTTTCATGCGTAAAGACTTGTCTATAGAGGAAGTTTCACCTGTATTTAATTTTTTATCAGTCAAACCAGTTAGACATCTGTGTTTTTGCTTCCTACAAAGGTGGTTCTGCAACTTATGTTGAAAATAAAGGCACTGGATTTTTTGGGATGTTATTTGAAGTGGTGTCCAAGAGGAGAAATCATTGAAGTAATTCCATTGATGTGCTAGAAGAATCCGGTAAGTGTAACTCCAGCTCTAGAATGGGATTTGGAAGCGCCACTGTTCTTCATTGAAGACCATGTTTTGCTGGAGTATTGCAGAGCCACCTTGTTGCTGGGCTGGAGGATTCAACTTGTCCAGATCTAATGGGCTGGCCCAACCCAAAATTGTTTGAAATTTGCATTTCCTAAATTATCCTAGTTCAAGGTGACTGGACCATAGTGGGCTATCCAGATCACTTAAACAACTAGTCAAGTTGAGAAAGTTCCACTAATGGTTTTGTAACCTGCTAGCATAAATACCTTTTAATAGGTGGGAGTTTGCGGTTGTAACTTCAAACCATTAATATCTGTCCCACTTGAATCAAGGTAATTGCATTTGGGAGTTAGACCAATGGAGTGAAATATGTTATATATCTTAATCATAGTCTCTGCATAATTATATATTAAATCTAATTTTTAATATAAGACTTAGTTTAATTTTTAATTTGGTCCTAAATATAACATCCCAATTCACTTTGTCTCTTATATTTATGTATTTTCTTCCAAAATTGTCCTTGTAGTAGTTGTAAATGTTAATGATTTCATCAAATGATAATTATAGTTAATACACATAATTAGCAATTACATTTTAAGAAAGACAACATATGTTTATTACAAATAATTACCTTAACAAACTTTCTTAATATATTCAAATTAGTTAACCAACTTTTATATTAAATATTATATAACAGTGCTTTTTAATTCTATAATGAACCACCTCCCAGATGCAAAGACTTGTTATTAACTGACCTTAGACTTATTTTATTTCTGCACGGTTCCGCGCACTGTTCCACTTTAATGCGTACAAGTGGGGTTAAAACAGGTGGCAAACTTACCACTAAGCCTATTCACAGATCAGAGGTAAAAGATGGGATAAGCTAAATAAACACAGATGGGAGTGAATGTTTCTATTTATGGTTGTCCAATAAATGCCAAAACCCAGTTCTGGAGTTCATGAAAGCACATACCTTTGACAATACGGCTGACCTGATGCATAACATAGAAAGAGATCTCTGACCCAAAAACTAAAAGCAAAAAACAAAAGATCTTCTTCTGCACTGGACAGACAGGTCCAGCTGGGAACAGAATTGACGTGAAAAATCCAGCAGAACCCAGCTTACCCAAGTCTATGATTTTGTATATTTGTTTTTGAAATTTCAGTTACCAACAATTCTGATGGATTGGATTTGAGGAATGGTTTAGTTAATGCTCAGATTGACAGATGACTGGAATAATAAAAGTAGCTTTGAAGCAAACACCCTCACAGCAATGAAGCTGCAAAATCAAAGACAATAACAGAACTGATGAAAGAACTGTTAATAGTTGTGTATTGTAGCATGCGTATCATCTTCTTTATGATGCATTACAAAACCTCAGTCAGATTTTCTTAGTACTTATGGTCACATCACTATAATAAGTTGCATTTTCATAACAATGTGACACTTTTTTCTTAAATTTCATTCATACTAGGAATGCACGTATGGTTATACAATAAACATCTCATGCCATTAAAACGGGATCACTCTAACCAGAAAGTTCCTGCCTTAGTTTCTAAATATAAAAGCTAGACAAGGTGTTTATTTTGATCTTAAATATATAATGCATTACACTTTGTATCTCAAATTTATAATTTTTCTTCTTAAATTATTTCTAATAATTACACATAGTAAAAGAATTTTCATTAAATAGGTAGTTACCAGTTACCATGAACATGATTAGGAAGTATACTCTAGTAAAACCAACACAAATTTATTATGAATAACTAATTTAACCAATTTTTTTAGAGCTTGTTTGGATTCATGATCAATAAACATGGCACACGAGTTGAGACAACTCTTCTCACTTACTTACTTCATATTCTGTAAATCATGATTGATATTATAAACTATTTCAAACAAATCCTTAGTATTTATAAATTAATTATGTAACTCAAATATTTAGGATAGAAGGGAGCATTACACTTCCATTTTGATTTTTCTTTGTAATCTGGGGTAATTTAGCCAAGATGTTTCTTTCAGACAAGTACCTAAAACCCAGTGCATGCCTGGTGGTCAAATATAATTAATATTACTATCACTTGCTAGCTGCCATCATGATATATATAGTTAAGGGTATTAATTAATTAGCGGATGTCTGATATTAAATAACCCAAGCTGCAGTGTAGAGTGGTCCTGTGGGTTACATTACATCACAGCAGGATCACGCACGTGACTTACGCGTGCGTCTCCACATAACGTGCAGAATTCAATATATATTCGCAGCAAGGCACATTGTCCACCCCACAACTGTCATCATTGTTTCTGCACACAAAACAGTAACTTGTGTCACCTTGTCTGCCATGACAGTACCCAGAAAGTTTAAAAATTTAAAAGCTAGTCCCAATCAAAATCAAACCCCAAAACTAAGTTGCATTATTCAAGTATCAAGTAAACAAATCATTATTAGATTAAATATAGTCCACATACACATGTTAATATGTTAGTTAGTAACACTTCTTCAGATCTGTCACTAATTCTTGTTATATTCATGATCTCTCTCTCTCCCTCTCTCTCTCTCTCTCTCTATGTTCAGATGCAACTTTTTATCTCTTTTTTAAGCCAAGCTATCAACTTTTCGCCAGCAAAGCTAGGATAACTCTGTGACAGTAAAGACAAGAAAGTCATGGAAAGAAGCCCTAAGAGTCATCACTCTCTTGGGACTAAACAATCAAAGCAAACTTTCTCAGAGGGAACAATAAAGCCAAACATACATCTAAATAAATAGTTCACAAGCATTCTTCTTCTGAACACATGCTTGCAGGCTCACTAAATTTACAGAGTTACCACTAAAAAGCTTAGTAAAAGCAGACATGCAGGTCAAATTGAACTTTTTCCAGCCTTTTTAACACTCTACAAATCTATCACTATTACATAATTGAGCAGCTGCTGCTAGTGTTGTCATCACTGAACATATGAGCTGCAGAATGATCATTCCCAGGGTAATAATAATTAGGTAGGGCATAGGAGTAATTGGGAGGGATGTAGTTGTTGTTGCTGCTGCTGCTGTTGTTATAGTTGTAGCAGTAATAGCCTGTGTTAGGAGTAACTATAGGGGACCTTTGATACATCATCTGGGGTTGTTGCTGCAAGGCATGCCTAGCCTGCATATTCATGTTCATGTTCATCAATGGAGAAGCTTGGTTGCTGAAGCCATTCATGTTCATCAATGGTGGTGGGTATTGATGAGCAGAAGTGGCAAAACCTCCATTGGGAAGTCCTGGTGGTGAAGGGGATCCTCCAAATCCACTGAGATTGTTGCCCAAAACAGTGGCATTCCCAGGATTTGGATTGTTGTTGCTGTGAAATCCAGCTAAACTCATCATAGTGCCAATGTCATTAGCCCTTTTGGGATCTCCAAGATTGAGCTTTTCTCCACCACCCAGATGGGTATTGTTCATTTTCAGAGCAGCCATTGATCTCTGGTCAAGCCCTCCAGCTGAATGATGACTAGCTTTATTTCCCATATTCTGATGATTAGGGCCTCCTTTCTTGCCATTATTGTTGTGATTTCCACCATTGTTGAAAGCAGCAGGAGAAATGGCTCCTCCAGCTCCTTTTTTAGCAGCATTGGCATCAGCTGCTGCTTGCTGCCTGAGAAGGTTCAGCTGATTCGCCTTCTCCCGGATGAACCTCAGCTCATCATCGTCTTCATCATCCTCCTCTTCATCATCGTAGTAGTCGTCATCATCCTCAGAACTAAAAGCTGGAAATTTCTTCTGGTTTTTCAAGGCTGCCTCAAGCCCCTTCACCATCCCCACTCCTTGCTTCTGCCCTTTCTTGATGTCATCCTTCACACAATTATTGTTCTTCTGCTGCTTCTGGTTCTGATTTGTCTTCTGAGACAACCAGAGCTCAGCATGCTTACCGGCTCTCACCAGTTTCTTGATCAGTGTCTCTGAATCAACGCTTCCAGAAACTGTTACTTTCTGCTGTTCTGCATCTATTTGAACTTGATAAACACCTGTAAACAAGACAATGGCCCAAAACACCACCAAGAGGCAGACCACAAGGATCAATTATAAGTAGTACATTATCACGTATCCAAGCTCTAACATACAGGCAAGATCAAACGTTTTGAAACAATAATAAAAAAAAAAGAAGCACCATATGTTTAATACAAGCCAATAGTCTAATAATTGCAAGCAGAAGTCTCCCATTGAAGATTAATAAACAGAACATTCGATATTTCTCTAGCTTATTCATAAAAAATAAGAAAACCAATGCTGAGAATTGCAGATAATGCTACTGATTCATAACAGAATGTGCTTCCAACAAGAACTATCCAATCGATTTCTTTTCTATACAATTGTTCATGAACCAAGCAAGACAGTTAAGAAGGTGAGGACAAGAGAGAGGAGAGTGAACAGTAAAGACAAGACAGAAGAAGGAAAACAGTAAAGATAGAGAAGAAAGTGATGACCTTCAATTCTCTGAAGGATTTTCTTCACTTTCTGCTTGCACCCATCACAGTGGATGTTCACCTTGAGAACACAAGTCTGTACATGAAGAAACAGAAGCAGGAAACAACAGGAGAAAAACCATGCTCAACACATTAAATATATAAGGAAGTATAAATATCGCAGTGCTGATAGAAAATGAAGGAGAAGGTTAAAAAGGGGGTGAGCTTTAAAAGAAGAAGACAGAAAAAAACCTGGATTTTGAGGAGCTTAAAGTCTTCTCCTTTAGTCATATCTTCAGTGCTGTTTGGAACGAAATCCCTCTTCCCTCTCTCTCTCTCTCTCTCTCTTATGTCTGTGTTTTGTTTTGCTACCAAAAACTTAGGCCAAGGAAAGCAGTTAGGAGGGGTTGCTGCATGTGATTTTCTACTTTCTACTACTCAACAGATGTTACTTTCTGCTTCCTTTCTTTGCTAGCTACTCTTTTCAACTAGTTCTCAGGAACCAAACAAAAACAAAAGCTAAGAGCAAACGGGGTTGAAGCTGAAGACTTGAAGCAATTATTTTAATTTGAACTTTTCAAAATGCAAAATGCAGAGAGTAGAAACGAATATAATAATGCTAGTGAGGTGAGAGATAGAGATAGAGAAAAAGAATGCCGAGACAAACAGTGAAAAATGATCAACAGGAAAAGGGTATTGCGGGAAGATGAGGAGGAGAGAGAATGAGGAAGAAAGGAAATCAGATGGCTAGGGAGAGGAAGTCAGAGAAAGAGAGGGGGGAATGCTCTGATATGATGTGATTTAACGTTAAAACTGAGAGGAGAGACAACAATAAAAGAAGAACAGCGACTTGACATGCCCAATTCTTTCCTCTGTAGTTTTGTCCTTCATCTCTCGTCTCGTGATTTACTGCTATTTACGAAGTTTTCCCATCAATATTTCACCTTCCTTCATATCTTCATGTGAATTGTGAACTCAACTATTGGTTTGTTTCTTCTGAGGGAGGTCAATATGCAAAAAGAGTGCATATCAAATAGTTCCGTTTGAATGGGAAAAAAACATTGGGCGAAAAAAATGAGACGAGAAAAATGAAGAAGAGAAAAAAAAATTAAAAAAAAAACTATCACCTCATTTACTGGTAAGAATTAAAAGAAAAAAGAATAAATATTTAAATGACTAAATTATCTTTCTATGTAAAAATATATCAGATTTAAAATTAAATTAAATAACACAATGAAAAATCATTTCAACATGAAATTATTTGATGAATACATATTTTTATGTTATTATATTTAAAACTAAATAATTTCAAGAAAAATGTTATATGACAAGGTAAAAAACAAAAGTGGGTAATTTCTTTAAATTAGATATAGTAAAAGAAAATAAATAAAATATATATTATCTAACATCATTAATAAATGTTAAAAGTATAACACAAAAATGAGGAACGGATGGTAATGGCAAGAATCCAAAATGAGTTTCTTCCTAGCCTTTTTTTTTTCCCTCTCATTTTCCCTCTTTTTTCCAAGCGAAAAAAAAAAACAACTTCTCTCTCCTTTTTTTCCCTCTAGTTTGTTTTTCTAGCTCATTGTCTCTCCATAGTCTAATCACATTATATACTCTCCTATATTAGTGCAGGTTGTGGGGTTCAATTTCACTAGTGAAATTAGCTTCAACACCGTCGCACTAATCGCTATAGTGTGATATACAATTTCAACAATCCAAATATAAAATTTTCAGTTGATGATTTTTGAATAAAAATTATTTTTTTTGGAAAATCTAACCGTTAAGATATAATATTTATTTTAAATTCTATGCATAATAATATGGGTTAATTAATCCGCAAGTTCTTATAGTTTCAACGAATTTTGAATCAGGTCCCTATAGTTTTTTTTTTCTTTTTATCAGGTCCTTATACTTTTATCTTTTTTTAATTAGGTCCTTGTATTTATTTTTCTTTTAATTAAGTCCTTATAATTTCACTAAATTTTTAATTAGGTCCATGTAGTTTTAATTTTTATTTATTAATTAATATAAGCTTAATTAAATAGATTAATACTGAAATATAAAATATTAATAATTAAATTAAATTAATAATTATGTAATAAAAAAGTAATAGAATTAATTAATTCAGAAAATTTTTTAGAACAATTAATTTTTTTGCTGAAAAAATTAAAATCATTATAATAATTCAATATCTTTAGAATATTATTGTTTATAAACTAATATTAAATAATATATATATTATTTTATGTTTATATAATAGTACTATTAGAATTTATAAAATAAAGAATAAAAAATTCAAGGACTTAATTAAAAATAAAATGAACTTATAAGGACTTGACAAAAAGAAAAATAAATACAAAGATCTAATTAAAAACAGATAAAAGTATAAGGACCTGATAAAAAGATAAAAAACTATAAGGACCTTATTCAAAATTAATTGAAACTATAAGGAGCTATGGATTAATTATCTCTAATAATATTATAACATTAAAAACATACAAACAAAATTATATTAAACATGTATTGTGCAAATTTGGTATTCATCACTCAAAGCAGCCAAACTTAATCCTCACGCTTATAATCTAGAGCTGTTGATATTTGTTCCTTTAATTTGAAAAAATAATATCTATACAAAATAATGCGACTTATTTTTTCATGTTATGCAGAAAACTTATGCTAATTTAACATAGATAAAGCAACAATTATTTTTATGTCAAATTATTATTTTGTCCATATGAGCATATGACAATACACATCAAAGAGGTTTAAATTATTAAATATTGTTTTGAATTTAGTGAAAATAAATAAAAGATATGACTTTACAGAATCCAAACAGCAAAGTACGAAGGGAGATTCGCTGATGATCACTGTCTTGCCTTGGCACAACTATGCTTTTCAATGGACAATGTGAATCGTTCAGATCTTTAGGCCTTGATGGATGGATATTGAAGCACTAATTTAAACAAACGTGGTCTAATTGTTGTTGAATTAAAATATTTCAAATTAAACTAGCAAAAACCCCCAAACAGATGTTAGATGGTTGGATTTTTTAAACATGATATCCTAAATTTGAATCAGGCCGTGTATACAAAAAAAGACTTTATTAGAAGAGACAAAACTTATCTCTATATCTCAAGAGAATTAGCCTCCCGAACTTATCATTGTAAGCTGTTATATTATCGTTGGGACTTATCAGTAATAATATTTCTTATTCACAACTTCATTGCAATTCTCCTAATATTCTTCTTTTACATATAGTCATTAGTCATTGCTAATGACCACACTAAAATTAAAAAGTTACATTTGAATCATTGATATATTTGAAAAAGGGAAAAAAAATGCCAATTCATATTATTAAATGATTATTTTTTAAAATAATATTTTACCTCAAATGTCATATTACCCAGTCATAAAAAACTGTAAAAAGGTAAAATTGAAGGAAAGTAATTGATAATGCATATCTTCATGTGAAGAGACTTTTTTTAAAAAAAAGAAAGGACTCAAAAATGACTTGCATGCAGGACACGTGGAAATATACAAATATGAAGTATAAACTTGCTTTACGGAGTATATTACTTATTTTCACTGATTTGGTTTTTTGTTTTTTAAATTTATAATTTTTTTTACAAATATTTTTATAAATTGCATACATGAAAGAAGTTTCAATCAACAGAGTTTTAATGAAAAGGGATGTTCTAAAGAAACCGATGCACATTTATTACAGATGAGTATTCTAGATCCCATTGCATAATGCTCTGGAAAAAAAGATCCCATTGCATAATGTTTATTGATTAAACCATATATGATAATGGAATTAAAAATTTATATTCATAATCAAAGCAAATCTTCAACAAGCTCTAACATTTAACAAATGAGAGAGTAACAATTCTTCGTGGTCCATGTAAGTTTTTTAACCAAAAAAAGTATTGTTTTTATAAACTAATTAAACAAATTTCTAACCAAATAACTGCCTCAAAAATTATGAATACTTTCTCTCTTTTTTTTTCTGACCTGAACGTATAAAGGAGTGAATTGTCTCTAAAGATTGGCTTGTTAAGAAAAACAAAGGTAAAGTTAACATTATCAGCCTTTAGCGTCACAATTCCCAAAACACATATTCTCTCAGATGGAAGTCATTAATGGCAGAGAAAGACAAATAAAAACTTAAAATGATGGTTGCTCTGCCTTTAGCCTCTAGGGGCTCGTGGATGCTGTCTCTTTCCATGATTAGATTATTATTTTTCTTGTTGTTGTTCATTGTATAAAAACTAATACTCCCTCCATTCCTTATTATAAGAGACAAATAACCGAAGTACGTTGATCAAAAAAACAGTTAAAATTAGTTAAGAATAATTAATGTGTAAAAAGTATAATTTTTTTTTCAAAAATGCCCTCATTAATAAGGAGAGAGAGCATGAGAGAGAACAATTAAATTATTAAAAGAAAGAGAAGTGAGAGGAAGATAGAGTGTGAGTTGGAGATAATAAATATGGGTAAAATAGTAAATCAACACAAAAAAGTAGAGACAACTTGTAAGTGTCTCTTATATATAGAAACATGCCATAAGCATCAAATGTCTCTTATAATAAGAAACGGAGGGAGTACAGTTTAAAAAAAACAGAGAATTAAATTCAGTTATAATATAAAGTCATCTATGATTTTTTATAATATAAATTCCCGCTAAAAAGACAACATGTAACTGGGACCTAAGAATTTGTAAATAACACAATTAAAGTAATATTACCTCCCATCTTAATTATAAAAACTAGTTAACTAATTTAAAGAGATTAAGAAAAAAAATTAAGTTAGTTATTTCTTATAAATAAGCATTGTCTTTCCTAAAATATCTTTGCCAATCAAATATATTGACTAGAACTACTATTGTTAGAAAGACTATCTTAAAAAATATATATAAATATCAGAGACAAAGTAGATTGGGGTTTTATATTTAGAACCAAAATAAAAATCAAATGAGGTCTTATATTAAAGACTAAAGGTAATATTTGATAAGTAAAGTAAATTTGTAAAAAAAAATTTTTTTTAAAAAAAAGATAACATATCACAATGAGACACTTTTGTGCTCCATCTCATTTCGACAATTATGAGACTGTCCCATCTCAGTGATTGGAATAGGGGTGGTAATATGGGTTAACCCACGGGTTGCAAGTTGGCTTGTGACGAGTTAGGGTTAGGCGATACGGGTTAAACAAGTCCCGTGTAATGGCGGGTTGGCTTTTAGCCAACCCTAACCCGCCATGGTGGGTTGACGGCCAACCCGCCAATTATTTTTTTAAAATTTTTTTATTTTTTAAAATATTTTTTTTATACAATATAAAAAATATAATGAAATTTTTATCTTTTGTTTAAATAATTGATTAAAAACACTAAATAAACAAATGCGGGTTAGCCTGCCAACCGGGCTAACTCGTAACGGGTTAGGGGTTAGGCGGTGCAGATTGAAAAGCATTGTTTAGTGATGGGTTGACATTTAACTAACCCTAACCTGTCATTTTTTGTGGGTTGGCGGGTTCAATTCACGGGTTCAACCCATATTACCAGTTCTAGATCGGAATAAGACAGCTAAATATCCCTTATTTTGAGATGAGAAGGAGGTCAAGATATGTAATACATAATTTTCTTTTGAATCTCTTGAGGCCTGATTATAAAAATAATCATATTATTTTTTTATTTTAAATTACAAACTAAATCTAATCCTACCTCCTATTCTTAATATAAGAACTTATTTAATTTTTATTTTGGTTATAAATATAAGATATCAATCCACTTTGTCTCTCATATTTATTTATTTATTTCCAAGCTAATTCTTATAATAACAATAATTCTAACCATTACACATAATTGTAAGAATATTTTAGAAAAATAATATATATTTATTGTAAATAATTAATTTAACTAATTTTTTTAATTTATTAAAATTAATTAACTAATTTTTATATTCAGAGGTAATATTTAATTGAGAAGGGCGTGTCTGAAGAAGCCAGTTTGATATGAAGCGAGTTTTTTTTTGGGGGGGGGGGGGGGAGAGAGAGAGTAGAAAAGAAGGGAACGGAAAAGAAAGGAGGGAGGTTAGGTGATGATGACATGAGTTGCAGGCGTGAGGTGGCGAGCGTGACATTGAAAAAGAGAAATTGGGAAGGCAAAGGCAAAGCCCTCTCCCTTGTTATTTGCTGTGTGTCTGCGCCTGCGAGCGCCTTTGCTTCTGCATCAATCAAGTCTGTCAAAATATAGATATTCAAATCCCACTGCCTTTTGTTATCCAATCCTTTCTCTTCTCTCGTGTTTCCCACCAGGATGCCCTACTCTCTCCCTCTCTCTCTCTCAAGTCCGTTGAAGGCTGGATAACGTTTAAAAGCACACGCAGACAGGGATGTCTAAAAACCGGGTACCTGCTCCAGTCCAATTCAACTCGAAATGATCAGGTCCAATTCAATTTAATCCCGTCAAAATAAACTATATAATAAAATTAGATCAGATTAGTTATTTTAGTTGGACTAAGTTTTAGACCAAGTGATGTGATCATCTGGACTGATCCAGTTCAATCGAGATAAATTTTTTATTTTTTAATAATTTATAATTTAGATATTACTTTTAATTTTTTTAACGTTTTTAGAGATTTTCATGTGTTTATAATAAAACGTTAATATTTTAGAATCAGTTTTATATGATTATAAGTGGTTTTTATTGTCTTAAATTGTATTTATCATGTTAAAATCTTGTTTCCCATAAAAAATTAAAAAACATAGAAACCTAGACTTTTTTAATCAATTCATCAGTCTGGTGGATCAAATCCAGTCTAACCTTACCTTGGGTTATCACTAGACTGGACCAGACTATAGACTACCAAACTCAACCAAAACAAAAATCAGACTAGATTTTTAGTTGGGCTTTGATCTAGTTCGGTCTATCCGTTGTGTAGCCCTACTTATAGATGAGGTTTCCTATAAATTAAAGCAAAATTTTTCTTGTATTTCATAAATTAGGATTAAAAGTTATTTTTTTCATTTAATTTCGGGAGGTGACAAGGCAGTGACATGTCAATAGTTGTTCGGTCTACGTGGAGGTCAAACATCAACATGATAAAAATGCCCTTAATTAAAATGCCGTTGGGTTTGGTCTCTTTGGTTTGGAGCCGTTCGATTTCGTTTCGATGTCAATAGAACATCTCTCCGCGAGGCGTTTGGGTTGGGTTGGATGGGGCCCCGAGCAATCTTTTCAATTGGGCCATTTTGTAATGTCTTTTGCTTTTCGATGAGTCTGTAATGAACGGACTTCATCCATACAACATATATAAAATAACCATAAAAAATATTACGGAAATTTTATTTTTTATTTGATTTATGAAATTTGAAACTACTTGGTTTTGGTCCTTAAAATGTTAGTTTCAAAAACAAAAAATATTTAATTAGATCAAAATAAAGTCATATTTTGGCAACCAAAATCATTGATTTCAAATTTTAGGAATTAAAAGATCAGGAAAACCATATTGGAGATACCTATATTTTCTCTTAATTTTTAATTTGATATTATATATTTTTTCTCCTAATTAAATCATTTAATTTTATCTTTTTAACAATATTAGCTCTTGTAATTTTATTCTATTAGCTTTTTAGTTTCTATACAAAAAGTTAACAGTGTTAACAAAGCAAAATTAAAGATTTAATTAAGAGAAAAAAATACATAGATACTAAATTAAAAAGTAAAAAATATAAGTACTTCCAAGATAATTTTCCCTTGAAAGGTCAAACTTCAGATCAAAATGATATTAACCCAAAATTCTATTTCCGTAATGTACTTTCATGAGAAGGCATGCTTTCACTTCCCCCTCACATCAACCTGAAGTTGTGAAGACTGTTTAGAAACATTCTTTCTTTCTTTCTTTTTTCCTGGACTGAATGTTTAGGAAAATTCTGAAATTCCTCTCTTTTTCATATATGATAATCCATTTTGTTTGTACACAGATTCACCAATGTTGGCTCCTAGTTTCTCTATTTTCTAATCGCTTTGGACAATCCGTAGCAACGTTGAATAACTCTAAACGCACACGCACCATTTGCACTTAAATTGATTGTTACACACCTTTCTGAAGCTGATCCAATCATATAGTCATATAATAATAATAAAAAAAGAACATGTGATTTATTGATTAATTTTACACATCACAAAGTACACAAACAGGGGAAATGACTTGATGATTAAATAATGACAACGTGTTTTTTTTTTGTTAGCATTCTATTTTTTTTAATCAATCAAATAATAAAGGACCACATTATTAATCATGAAAAGTTTATGCTTAACAGTTTAAAAACAATAGTCCCCTTTTTTCCCCTGTTATTGCAATTTCAAACCTTCTACACTCAAATGGACAATTTTCACTCAAAATAATCAGAAATGAAAGGAAATATAAATGAAGAACTGCATAACTTGTTCAACACACACACACATATATATAGTGAAAGATGACCCAGCAAACCCATCATATTGACATCGGCGAAAACATAATTAATTTTGGAAAAAACAACTCAGCTCTGAGACCACAATTCAAAGTACAAAAAATTTATTTAAAATTATCAAAATACTCTGAAGTCTCAAATCTTGTATTCTTTAACTGTAAATAAGTTTAGTATGTAAATTCATCAAAATTTCTTGGAAAAATGACTCAAAAATACCTTTTGAAATTTAAAAAGACAAATAGTTCATGTAAATAAGTGAAAGGACCTAATGGGCATGAGGTAGGAATATGGGATTTGTAAAATTTGGCAAAAAGACTAAACTAAAGTAAAATGAAAACTTTCAAATTGAATTTAACCATTTTCATAAAGTGTTTTGCAATATGTTATTAGCCATTTACAAACTACGTGAAATTCATGGGATTGAGTTGAATAAAATTACTAAACATGTAATGTGAGTGATCACTTGCCAAATGAAAGTACCTATTTTCATAATATATTTCACAACCTGTTACTAGCCATTTCTAAACAATTTTACTAAATATCTAACATGATCGACAACTTGTGAAATGAATTTGTCTATTTTCATGACGCATTTTACCACTTGTTATTAGTGATTTTCAAACAATTTTATTGAACATGGGACATGATTGACAACTTACAAAATGAATTTGACTATTCCATAACATGCTTTGCAACCTGTTATTAGCAATTTCTAGACAATTTTACTAAACATGTAATGTGATTAATAACTTGTGAAATGAAATTGATTGTCCTTGTAATGCATTTTGCAACTTATTACTAGTCATTTTCAGACAATTTTACTAAATGTGTAATGTGATTAACAACTAACGAAATGCATACGACCATTTCCATAACATGTTTTGCAATATGTTATTAGTCATTTCCAGACTTGGTGCAATTTTTAGGGGGTTGAGTTAGACAAACTGACTAGACATATAACGTGATTGACAACTTGAAAAATACATTTAACTATTTTCATACTATTAACTTGATCAATTTTCACCAATTATAACCTTTTAGGGGAATTAAACAAAAGGGTAAATGTTTTGAGGAATTAGTAGATAATAAATAAGTACACCTAAAGTATGTCATAATAAATATGTTAACAATAACTTTCATAATTTACTACATTTGTAATAGTATTGACCATTAAAATGATGATATTTACCAAAAACCGGTAGCACTGTGACAATAATTACATTACATATATTCAAATGAGGAATAAGAAAGCCCAGAATATAGATATGTGTTCTTCAAGCAGCATGAGGAAGCAAGAGAAATAGAGAAGTAGCCCATTGTATGATTGAAGAATGGTAACATGAGGAACGTAGAGGAAATTTAAAATAATTTTGGAAGTTGGAAGTTTGGAAGAGCCAGATAGAAGAGTGAAGTTTGATGGGAACGCAATCGAGAAAGGACGAACGAAAAGTAAAAGAGACTTTAGCCAAATAGAAGAGTGAAGTTCGGTGAAGGTAAGCCTCCTTATATATCTTGAATGTTGCATTTCAATGATTGGGTTTATTTGTAAGTGAGATAGACGAATGAAGCTCTATTTGTGTTACTAAATCTTCTATTATTTTGTTAGTATATTGAGGAAAAAGCACCGATTGTTTGAGTCTATTTTTGTGCTGGGTGCTTTGTTTTTTGCCTTTGATAAAGGTGGGTTGTTCGTTTGCATGTATTTCAATTTTTGTAATGAGTGGTGGGTGATCAAAATTGTGAGTGGGAATGTTATACTTGAGATAAGGTTTGGGCTTGAGAAAAGTACTTAATGCTTGTTACTGTTTGTGGTTAGTGATATAATAATTGAAGTTAAGCAATTTTGCAAAAGAACTAGTACATTTGCAAGTTGAATGTGGTAATTTGATATTTAGTGGCGTAACAATTGAAGTTAGGCAATTTGCGAGAGGAATTAGTGCATTAAGAAGTTCATTATGGCAACTTAATCTTTAGTGCCCTAACAATTTATTCTAGGCAATCTACAAGACGAATCAGTGTATTTACAACTTGACTGTAACAATAACATGTCTTATCCTGTAACAAGTGAAGTAAAGAAATTTTCAATAATAGTGAGTGTATTTAGAAGTGTAGAATTCATTTAACAAATAGAGTTGTATGCAATGGATTTTGATGTATTGTTTATTGTACTTATTAATGAAACAATAATATTGTGTGAAGGCTTACAAAAGATGACAAAGAAGAATCTAGATGTTACATGGTGGAAGGTATTTAAGACTGAATTCTAGAAGGAAAAAAAGGATATACATGGGATGAAAGCTGTATCAGATGCTACATCAGAAGTTTGGGGGAAAAAAGACAAATGTTGATAAGGAGTCATATAGAATAAAGGAGGAAGAGTCATCACAAGAAAAGAAAAAGAAATATGTGACACCATTTTCGACCCGGTACTCCCCATCTAAATTCAAGGAAGTAGCTGATTTTGTTAAGGGAAAAACAAACTTAAAGAACAGGGTAGAAAATTTGGGGTTTGGGAAGCTATTAAATATCATATTAAACAAGATTCTAAGAGATTTATATACGGAGGTTATACATGCATATGATATCCCCACAAAAGAATTGAGTATAAGAGGGAAGACATTGATAGTAACACCTAAAGATGTGAAAGTGCTAATGGATTTACAGGATAAGGGTTTAACAGTGAAGTTAGATGGCTTCAAATATGAAGTGAAGGAGCTGAAAAGAAAATATATGACATTGACATATGCTGAAGCTGGGAAAAAGCTCATAATTGAGGAGGATGATAGAATGTTTGAGCTTTATGTTGTTCTATTTACATCAGAAACTTTTCTTTATCCCACCGGGAGTGCAAGTGTCAGTGAGAAAGTGTTAAAAGTAAGGGCTTGCACATAGAATAATGGAGAAAATTTGACTGGGAAACATTTGTGCTTGATGGAGTGATGAAATACAATGATACAACATGGACAGCAAAAGAAGGAAAGCCTGAAGGCTCAAAAGTCATTAGAGGTTGCATGTACTTGTTACTGGTACTTATATACTTGTTTGCATAATTAAATGGAAGATTTCACTAATTAAGTTGTTTCTGTATTGCCTTGTTTGATTAATAACTTGTTATGTTTTTCTTTTTCAGCTTTACTTCTTGCAAAACTTCCCATTAGGGAAAGGTGTACCGAAATCATCTCATGCAATTAAGTATTGGGATGATAACATTGTGAAGGAGATGATTAAAGTAGAAAAGAGAAGTCAACATGGCATCTTGCACAGGCGCACTGCTGCGGAAGTAAAGTCAGCAATATAGCTGAGGGGGACAAGTTTCTAAAACCCGATAACTAGTACTAATATATTAGTCTCATTTGTTGACAGTGAATGTATGTTTTCTGACATATATTTAAATATGCAGGACATTCAGGAATTTTGGCTGAAATTCAACAATAAATTAAATAGTGAGATGGAAAAAGCTTACAAATTTTGTTTGGGAAGAATTAATGCAGTTAGAAAGCAAAAGGCCTACTAGTGGGGGAGATGAAGGAATGCATGCTGCAGAGATAGAAGAAGGTGAAAATAAAAATAAAGAAAAAGAAGAAGAAGAAGATGAAAATGAAATAGATGCAGCCTTTAAGAAAAAGAAGAAAAAAGATGCTACAAGGTACTGAACGTACCTAAAAAAATATTTTAGAATACTGGATGTATCAAAAAATACTTCCAAGTACTGAACACGCTTAACAAAATATTTTAGGGTATTGGATGTATCAGAAAATATTTTAGAGTGCTGGATGCACCTTAGTCCATCTATTTATTAGTATCATTTTCTATATATAATATAATTAAGGGAGAATTTCATATGTAGATCACCGGGATGCATTTCAATAAGGCATTTTAAAATAGGGAAATATTATTTAAGTTGTACTAAAACAATAGTTTTGTCGCTAAATTTATTAACATAATTTTTTCATTACTAAATTGGTAACGGATTAGTAGTGAAAGTATTCTGTTAACAATAATTTTTTCATTAGTAAATTGGTGACGGATTAGTAGTGAAAGTATTCTGTTGATAATTAGTAATAAAAATTTTGTCAATAATCTATCGGTTATTTCATTGATAAATGAAAAATTTTGTCAGTGATTAAAATTTTAAAGTGTTCCAAGACACTTTAATGAAATCAAATATCAAAGTATAAATAAATAACCGGCTGCAATAATGAATGCCTCTCAATAATTATTTGGGAAAATCATTTTATAAATGCTTATGTTTTCTTTTCTTTTATTTAAATTTGCCATCTATATTGCTTTCTCTTTTTATTAAATCCTTTAATTTTGGTTTTATTTTTTTTCAGTGCCATTAACCATTGAATGGGGACAAACAATACTAATAGAGCAAAATTAAATAATGAGGATATAGCATATGAAAATTAGAGTTATCAAGTTTGATTTGTATTGGCTCATTCTATCACTCTTTTCGTTTTTATTTCACTGGATTATTTTGTGTCTAAACATGTCGTGAGTCCTTAGTTGTTGGTGTTTAATATAATTAACATAAGATGTATGAGTAATGTATATGGCTCCCCCTCTTTCTACTTATTTTTTAGTTTTAAATTTTAATTTTAAAGGCCTTTTACAAATTTTATACTTCACATAATATAACACCGTGACTATTATATATTAAAAAAAAAAACCCTCACTATTGAGCGCTTAACTTCAATGAAAAATATTATTAGAGGAGCTGTTAAATCGTTTTAATTGGATGTTTTGATGTTTAATCGATGAAAATGAGTCTGAGTCAATAAATAAGAAAGAGTGTGGTAAAGGAGAGAGAATAAATAATTTTTCATTGATGTTAAGTGCTCAATAATATTGTGCAAAGTTAATGGGTAATTTGTATTTTTTTTTAAAGACAATTTTATTCAAATCAAATATAAATTAGGGACAATTAATTTATAAGTCGTTATATGTTCTTATAGTTTTTAATGATTTATTAATGAGGTCTTTGTATTTTTTTTTTCTTTGAGTTCTTGTAATTTCCTCAATTATATGTTGCTTCCTGTGCTTATAATTCTCTCACCTTTGTTCTTGTCATATTCTGTCCACTGGACTAAATTTCTAGCTGAAAATACGTTGAGAAATTAACAAGTGTAAAGAAAGCCTGTGAAACTTGTTAACGTAGGCCCAAAACCTAGCCCAAGAAATGGCCCAATTAGAGAAGTTTGTGGTGACTAGGCCTCTGTTTTGACCCAAAAGCGAAAGGGCAAGTTTGACGACAATTGGTAAAAAATTATGCATCTTCTTAAAAGGTTTGCATAAATACATGGTTTGGATATAATGAAAAGTAGTTAAAATTAGTTTTAAAAAATAACCAACAGGGGTTGGTCCAAGTGGTAAGCGGCTTGGTACCGCTTAAGTGAGGTCTCGAGTTCGAGCCTCAGCATATGTAGAAATCTCTGTTGGGAGACTCACCCACCATAGCTAGGTGCACGACGCGGGTCGGATCCAGATGTAGTCGGAGCAAAGCTTCGGTGAACTGGGTGGGCAACCAAAAAAAAAAATAGTTTTAAAAAATAGGTAAGTAAGAAATATTTTTTTTCTAAATATGCCCTTATTTATAAATGGGGTAAAGAAAAAAGACAATAAATAAGAAAGAGTATGGAAAAAGGGAGGGAATAAATAATTAGAGACAAAAGTGGACAAAACACATTAAATGCTGAAATAAATTTAAATTGAAGCTTATAAAATGGACCATATTTTTCTCAAATTTAGAGATTATATATAGAAATGGTGGGAATATGTTAGTTATTTGGGGGGAAAATTTTTATAAATTTTTTTCTAAAAAATGCTTTCTTTAATTATTTATTTAAAACTCTGTAGTTAACTGAAAAAGCCCTCCTAATGCATCTTCCTTTGGAAGGAGATTTTTCGGCTAACAATTTACCTAAATATTTGATTGTTGTTAGCACAGAATAATACTGTGCGATTTATATAGCCAACTCCATATTGTAAAATAAAATTTGTGCTCAATTTAATTATTTATATTAAAAATTATCTTTATTAATAAATATTCCTCTTTATATAAGCCACCAATAGAATAATTTAAAAAAAAACAAATTTGAAAAAATAAAATATAATAATATTTTATATTTAAAATAAAAACTAGCCTTTTAACTAACTCCTAAGAGTGGAAGGAATATTTTGAAAATATAGTTACTGAATTAATAATTATCAATTAAATTGAAAAGTAATATGGTAAGAGTTAAAAAGAAATACATTCAAGCATGAGACGTAGCATAATTGGCAATGGGCTCTTTAAGTATCTAATGAGGGGTTTGATTCTTGGTGATGTGTATGGAAAGGGTTTCATGGCCAACACTAAAATCTTTTATGGTACAAGGAGATTAGCCATTGTTATCTGCAATTAATATCCTGAGCTGAATCCAAAAAAAAAAAAAAAAGGTGCATTTACAAAGAAATGCAGTTGTAAAAGAGACCATTAGGATACTGGAAATATCCCCAAGGGACTTTATGGTAGATTCGATCATGGGATCCAAAAGTCTCCCTCACTAGTCATTCAATAACTTCAATCTAAGAAAGATATGAATATAATAAGTAAAAAAATTGTTCCTTCGAATTCTAAATTTTTTTGGTAGACGAAGCAAACACCTTTTTTGTTCACCAATAATTAATCATTTAGCTAGGTACATGAAAGTGAACATTTTCTTTATTTTTAGGATGAAACTTTTGTTTCATTCCACCGACCCCCCTATCAGAAATCAGGAATAAAATTAAAGCATCTTCTAAAGTTCTTCCCAATATACCTAAAGTTTTCCCTTTTCAATTTCATATTCTCAAGAAGCCATGTCTCTTTTTCTCCTAAAACATATTTTCTTAACACATTTATCCATTTTCAAAAAGATCGTGCACCAAAAAGCGAATCCTTTTTTTTTTTTTTTGCCTGAACACCCAAAAGTGAATTCAATTAAGAAAGAATGTGGATTTATATATTTCACTCCCAATTGATATAAAAACTTCATTAAAAAATCGTCGACGATTTATTTTTTTGCCGACAATTGATAAAAATTATGCATCTTCTTAAGCTTTGAAAGTTTATGATAAATCCTCTCAAACTCTTACATTTATCTAAGTATATAACTCTAAATTTGAGAAAGTTATATACATATAAAAATATAGTTTAAGCGGGTATATAATTGATAGTCGGGATTTGTCCATACATGGTTCAAAGTTTAGGTAGGTTTATTATTAAGTTTTGAAAGATTAAGAAAGTTGTTTGTAAATGATTCGAAGTTTACACCAGTTTTGAGTAATTTAACGTAAATAATTTATTAGAATTTTTATAAGTACTCTTTGAATCGTAAAACCTGCTCTGTACTTAAGAAGTTAGAGACCTAATTCATCAAACTTTCATCTAAAAGAAAATCAAGACTCAAAAAAGGCAAAGAAAAGAGCTAAATTAAAGTAGAGAATACCTCTTTTTCTCTCTTCTTTTTCTTCCTTACGAAGACAAATCAATACATTTAGCTTTATTCATCGGACTTTAACTAACATCGGAGAAATTAAAGCAGAGAGCCTAAAAAGCCTACCTGACTTGGATATACACACACACACATCCATAGACACACAAGTGTATCCCATATATATATATATATATATGTATGTATGTATATGGATCCTAATAATATGAAATTATGTTGTTATACTTTGAATCATGCACTCTAATAACTTGTGGCCAAAATCTTCTACTTTTTCACTCGACAAATAATGGATCACCCACTCATATTCAACAGTGAGTTCGACAAAGACAACAATAAAATTTGAGTAAGTGAACGTAACGATGATGATGGAGTTAGATTTGAACCTAGACATAAGATGATATAGTTTTTTTTAAAAAAAAATAGTTATATTTTTTATGATTTAGATATTAGGCAAAATTGGGGAAAATCTCTTATTAAAAATCTTGTCAGTAGAAAGAACTTAGATAAATTTGTATACAAAGAGAACACTTAGCTTGTGGTTTGCAAAATTTGTACGTACAAAATACTAGTGGTCTAATATTTAAATTGTTCTCATTAATGAAAATATTTTATGTGAAGAATTTTTTCTAATTTCTATACCTATTTTGGTGGTGAAGCAATGAACATAGTTGGTGGGAAGTTTTGAAACGTGTCAAAATCTTATTAATTAGCGTAGACGTGACTTGTTCTTTATGGTAATGCAATGTCACGATCCAAGTTTTGCACAATAATTGCTTTATTTTTATATTTGTATACCCCCTCGGGTTGTCCTTATAATAACATAATAACTAAATTTTGGTGATTTAAAAAATAATTAAAAATAATAAATAGGTAAAAAAGTAAAATTTTTTTTCAAGCATGCTTTTATTTATAACAGGCAAGTAAGAGAGAAAAAGCATAGTAAGGTAAAAATGATAGAAATATATTAAATGCTCAGAAAATAATAAGTGGGATCTCCTAAAAAACAACAAAATAATTCAAATTTTAAGCTCTTATAAAAAAAAAAGACCATACTGAAGTTTTTTTTTCCCCTCGCAAAGATACAAATATCTCAGAAAGTCAAACAAACACACCATTTTAAATATGTTTTCTTTTTTCCTTCCATTATGTGCTGCTCATGCAATGCACTAGACATTTCCTCATGATGCTATAGTAAAAGGACAGTGATCGCCATGCATATGAAAATTAAAGAAAAAAGAACCACAATTTTTTTAGTTTGAATTTAATTAATTTCATATTAGTTGTTTGCGAAGTTTAATTAAATTTGGCTTGAGATCTTACAAGGGAGATGATATTATTGTTATTGTCAAATTAGTTACTTTTCTTTTATCTATATTTTCTTCTATTTATCCTAACACCAGATAAAATGTTTTTTTCCCCTAATTTTTCTCTTCCTGCCATCTTCTTTTCTCTTTTCATCTAAATAAAGCTGGTTATTCTTTTTTGAACCCACCTAAACCTAATCAATAAACTATTAGAGGCATTAATAAAATTTAGGTCAAGTAGAATGCACTCTATTTGTCTTTAGGAAAGTCAGGAATTCAAACTTTTAGAATAGAAAAAATAAAATAAAATTATGAGAGTAAACTTTAATTAGGCTCAACAATACTAAATTAAAATTGGAGCCTTCAAACTAGATTTTTTTCCCTCATACATTATGCCTATTTTATATTGATGATACTGATAGTCACTACTTAATATTATTTGAATATAAAACTATAAATTGATGTTAGGCGCCGTTAATTGTTGTCAAATTTAACATTATTTAATTATAAACATATTAAATCACTCCAAAACGTAGTGCGCTTTGAAAGAAACATAAATTATAGATTTGGCTTCCTTCCATTTAAATAATTCACATTTAATATTTTATAAAATTATGAAAATTAGATAAGAATAGAGTTGTATCTAACACCCTAATCTAAAGAGTGTAACTAAAAAAAGATAATATTAGAGTGTTAAACGCACCTTTACCCTTAAATAAAAATAAATGGTGAAAACGTAATCTAAAAGTTTAGAATTTCAATTGAAAAATATTTTGCAAAATATTAAATTTAAACCGTTTAAATTTTATCAATCGTTTGTGATAAAAAGTGGGGAGAGAAGAAGAAATAGATAAAAGTAAAGTATAAATATGTTAACGCAAGATTTTTGACAAACTCTACCTTCCAATAATGCATTTAAAAAACCCAATGTGCCTTGTCCTTTTGTCGTATAATCCCAAAATTAAAGGAAAAGCAAGATCCCATGATGTTTTACACTTTGACAACAACAACTTCCCATAATTTTTTAGACACCCATTAATGATCTTTTGTCACAAAGTATTCAATAATGGATACAATTGGTTAAAAAAATTTTAAAAAAAATTACTCTGCATTGTTTTTTCATTTGTTCTTATCTGAATGTTTAAGTCCCTTATCTGAATTCATGATTGCTCCGTTCTCAAACCTACGTCCAATTATAATATTTTATCCAACACTGTGATTCAGTGTTTTTTTTCCCCCTCAAGAAAAAAATATGGGGTATTTTATTTTAATGTTTTAAAAATTAAAAATACAGGCTAAAGTTACTTTTAATACTTTAAAGTTGTATAACATTTTAATTTGATCCATTAACTTTTATTAATTAAATTATACCATTAAAAATATTAGCAACAAAAATTCATACATCAAATATATAAATGTAAATATATTTATAATTTAGGAAACTAATAATTTTTTTATAAACAACTAACTTAATAATTTTATTAATATCTATAAATTGATTATCTAATTAGTGATCAGTGAGAGTAATTTATCTCTAGATAGAGCATTGCTCACAATTCCATACATTTCATCCATTATGATCAACAATATTATTTTTTTATGTTCATTTTTTTATTACAACAGCCACCCAAACATCACCCTTTTTATGTTAATTTATTTATGTTAATTTACATAAACACAAATATAAAAACTACTTTGAAAAGATTGAAATGATTGTTCTTTCAAAAGAGTGTCAATCAGGCTGCTTTGAAAAAGCAAAAAAAAAAAAAAAAAACCAACCCAAACTAAGAAGTGATATGACTATAATTCTCAACTCATACAAAAGATCCTACACCAAAACAAGAAACTTTAACATCTCTACAAAACACAAAAAACAGAGGCAAAATCTTACATTACAAGAAGCAGAAAACAACAAATTGAATAAACAAAAACACACATAGTTAATAATTACTGAGTGGTTTTCACATAACAGAACAACCATTAGGGTTTTCATCACTGAAGAAAGAAGTGAGCTTTTCATCAGGAGCATGAGGGCTAGGAAGTGCTTGAACTGTGTTCCTGACATACCCAGAAGGAGCCTTCTTGTCATAAGCCTGAGCCACATAAGGATATGCCACTAAGTTATAGGGTATGTATGGCCAAAACTCTGCCCTCTTCCCTGTGCTCTTCACTTTCTTTAACACCTTGTTTGGATCCACATATCCTGTGACTGTTACCTTGCTTTGCTTTCTGTTCACCTCCACTTGCTTCACTCCTGCATTATTTATTCACATAAATATTGGTTTGGCTCAATCACTAGAATAATATAAACAGGAAACCCAAACATGACCTAAATGCCCTTGTCATGTTATACTAACATATTACAACATAACTCACTCAAAAACCTAGTGGGTATCAAATTTTCTGTATTAGTATGTTACTGTAGACCAAGAACAGCTAAGAAGACTTTAAGGAGATTGAAGATATTAATGGCTTCTATTGTGTGCAGCAGTTTTTATGCTAAGATGGTCAGAACTTTTTGTGCTACTTTATACTTGTTCTGATCTCGGTGTCTCTTATTTTTTGTAAGGATCCTTGAAGGAAATTTATGATCCTGGTCAAACACTGCTCCACATAACAGAGATTATGTCAGAATTCAAATTAAGGGCTGTCCTACGTGAGTTTATATCAGGTGTCTCTGATTGGTTTAGTTTCTGATTTTACTGTTTTTGGAAGAGAGTGAGATAGATAGGGAGATATCCTCCTTTGGTCTTATGTAAGACTTACTTGCACTATAAATAGTTTTTATATCAAGAAGAGAAAGTTGTATATACATATATATAGAGAGAGAGAGAGAGGAGGGAGTGAAGTATGAACCTTTCATGCCGGAAACAGAGTTCTTGACTCTTCTTTCACAGCCATCGCAGTCCATTTTCACCTTGATTTCAACTGTCTGGATAAACATAGAGAACAAGAAGAAAAATAAGAACTTGCCAAAAATTCTGACCATTTATTTGCATGCAATTACTTCTTCAGTAGAAATATGTCTATCATTAAGGCTCACACAAAACAGAGTGGAAAGTAAAGTCGGAGCTGATAGATAATTAACCTGCATTGCCTTGCGTTTCTTCTTTGGGGTGGAAACTGAAAAGTAATCTGAGAGAAAATCAAGAGCACCCATCTCCCTTTGTTATTGTTTTAGCAAAGAAAAGGCTCAGAGAGAGTTCAATTTGAAACAACGGAACACAAAAGCAGAGTATTTGCAGAGAGAGAAACAGAGGAAGCTTAGAGAAGAGGGATTTTAAGGGCAGAAAGTGTAGGTTAGGAAAGGAGATGGCTCATTAATTCGTGTATATATAGAGGAGGAAAGTTGTGAGAGGATTGTGGAATAATAATAATAATAATAATATAAGATGGTTTGAATTTGATAATGACTTGTGTTTGTGTCTTTGTAAATCATACTTTCCCCCTGAAGATGAAGAAGGACAGCTGGGCCAGTGAGTTTTAGCTACCTGACAACATTGTCTAAATTATTGAGCGTAGTTGCTAGAATTTATTTTTCATCCCCACTTGCCCTTAATTTATTCAATTCTCATGTTGTTAATTTATGAACAGTCTCATTTATATTAAAGAATTTTTTTAACATATAATGTCCGATTAATTCTGATATTCAAATGTTTGATATGCTTTTTTTTTTTTCAAGACATCAACCTGTGTTTAATTAATATAATATTTATTTTAACAAGTTTTTTTTTGGTTAAAAATATTCTTATTTTATGGAAGTTTTTGACAATTTCTGATTATCATCAACCAAACAGCATTTTAGGGCTATTTGGGAGGGCTTAAGAAATTTCTTATAAACACGTTTCATGTAAGTCGAAATAAAATTCTTTTTACATACTTACCTCGTATTCCATAAGTTATTATTGAAAAGCTATTTATAGGCTATTTATAAACTGTTTCAGACAGGCCCTTAATTGATTTGATTAAGCGGATTTGCTCATGAATTTATTAATAAATGCCTTGAATTCAAGTCGTATATATGAAAGAAATTTTTGTTACGTAAGCTTTTGATCCAATTAACCTCACATGATTTAGTCGAGTCAAGCTCGAATGAGAGTTGCATCATCTGAATGTAATGCCAGCAATTTATTTAAAATTTTTAACTAATAAATTTTAAATAAAGATTATTTTTTTAAAAAATTGAGAATTAAGAGACTATTTTATTTTGAAATTTGTACACATTAAAATATTTTTTTAAAAAGATAAAAGTGAAAAAAGAAATTTATATTGTCAGATGATTCAAATTTTAGTGCTCATCACGGAAACCACTTCCTGTCAAGTCCCAATAAAGTTAGTAGAAATTGGTTAGCAAGCTTTTTTGAGAAAAAAGTTGATCTTATCAAAGTTAATAGATCATATATATCGAAAACTAATTATCTCAAAATTTCGATTGTTACATTAAAATATGAAGAAAGAAACTAATTATGCTTGAGTTATGTAACGTAAAAGTGATTTGATGCTCTCAAATATTAGGTCAAGGGGGATGAAGGATTTGAATCTTACGAAACTACTTTGAGTTAACCATCTCCTATATACTTAAATCTAACTATGTTTTGAATCTACATTGGTTCTAATTAGTACTCCTTTCTATGCAAATGTACGGTAATTAGTCTGTGTTTTTTTTAAATATAATACTCTTCCGGTCCTAATATAAGACCCATTTAATTAATTTGACTGAATTAAGGAAGTTAGGTAAGTTAGTTGATTATAAGAAAAGTGACACATTTTTCCTAAAACACCATAATCATCTTTCTTAATACCCTCTCTCCCTTTTCTACTTGATTATGATTGAGAGAGTATCCATAGGGGTAGTTTAGAGAAAATTAATAAATATGAGAAATGGGTTTTATTTTAGGACCAAATCAACTCAAGAATTGGGTTCTATATTAAGGACCGGAGGAGTACTTCAATTTATTTTGTCTTCCAAATTTATAATTTCCCTCCAAATTATTTTTATTAATTGTACATATTAAAAAAAGGAGTAGTCTCCGATATAAATAATTAAATAAAATATTTTAGGGAAGTTGATAACTAACTGCCTTTATCTTTATAAATTAGCTTGTATGTTTTTTTTTAACTAAACACGTATATTCTTTTATTATAAGTAATCTTGTTTGAGAGATATTATTAAGCACTAAATGTCGGCATTACTTTTCCAGTGGGAATTCAAGCCTTAATTTACCACATCATAACAGAATAACCCTTCAAATTTGTAGTTAATTAGCTAGGTCATATGTTTACGATAAGAGACGTGTGTCACATACTATTGTTTAAAAAACGAAGGAAGATCATGCATCCATGAAACACGTAATTAAAGTAAAATCTACAAGAAAAAACAATTGAAGGAGGCTAGCTGGTTCCTTTAGGCCCAAGAAATGGAGGGGAAGGTGTTATGAGCAAGTTGATAAGTTAGCTTAGCTTTGATTTTTCTGGAGAAAAGGCCAACATCACCATCATGTTCTGCACATCTGTATTACGCTAATTTGACTTCCTAAACCCGCGGTTTCTGTCGGATTTATTTATTTTATTATTATTATTTTTTATTCACATACTAATAATAATAATTATTAATTATTATTTATGGTGTACTGCTCACGAAATGTACTAAAATTCTTAATCAATTACCTACTAACAATTACATTTGGTAGAAATCATTGAGAAATATACATTAATTATCAATATGTCCTAATTATAACTCTATCATTGATCTATTTGATTCCATCTTTTCTTCACTTCATTCATTTTTTTTATTTGTATATATAGTAACTTGACAATCTATTCAGTATCTCGATTATTTATATACCACATCGCTCTTGATAATTATATTTAAACTTGTAATTAAGGTTGAAACTTGAAAGGGGAAAATAAATAAAAAGGAAAAACAAGAAGAAAATTCTATCGTCTTAAAAAAGAAAAGGAGCCGTAGTCAATCATGAAATGAATTATTGCAAGTGGCATTCCTAAAAAATGTGATGGATCACAGAGAAGGGTCAATCTTGATATCTATCAAAATAATGTATATGTGAAATCAATTTCATGAGGGTGACGTTTGGTGGAAAGGCACATAAAACAGGTAAAAAATTTGAAATATGAAATAGCTTAGATTTGATTTTAGGAAAAATTAATCCTCAAGTCCTTATAATTTACTTCAATTATGAGTTTTGGTCTTTGTAATTTATTTTATTTGAATTTGCCTCTTCTTGTTTGTTCTGTTAATTTTTATTTGAGGATTATATGAAATTTCATTTATGGAAATGCAAATTAAAAGGGTTAAAACAGTGCAAAATTAAAATAAGTTATAGGAATCTAATTAAAAACTTAATGTAAACAATAAGGACCCATAGATTAATTTTCCTTGATATTATATAATATAACACAAATAATAAGTAGGGTGAAAATGATCTGGAGCATGTCTGTGTTGCATGAGTTGGAAGCCATGAAAAGGTTTTGAAGGGACAACTATATATGAATGAATATGATGAGAGAAATGGAGAATTCAGAGCTTTCGATTTCGATTTCTCAACTTTACACTTTGATTACGCGTCTTCTTAGCTGTTGGCATCATGATATATATGTCCCATGTTTTGTAATCTAATAAATAATTAGGAGAATTACGATTAGGTTTCAGGAAAGATATTTAATTACCAAAAAAATTAAAAGACAAATGAGTAATCTAAATATGTTGTTATTGCATGCTCCTAATAAGTTGTCAATGGACTTCTAGGTAATTAAATCGTTTCTTTAGAATTTTCATAAATAATTTAATGTAAAGATAAATAATAGTAGTACCATAATATCCTTTCATATATAACACACGTTAATGTTTAAAATTGTGTGTACATATACATATACATATACATATATATATATAGGGACGTCTATTTTTATTTACTTTGTTTTATGCATAAGTATTCTTCTATTAGCAGTAATCTTATTCGAGACACTGTTGGACATTAAATGTGACACATCTCCCAATGGGATTCGAACATTGATTGCCTTTCAAACATGATTTTTTATATATAAATTCACGGTTGACCAATAAAACCCAGGTGCGTTGTAGTTAACACTTCAACCAATGGAGCTCTCAGAAAAGGAACAATCCTTAATCATGGATTAAGCGATGCTAATCGTATAAAGGAAAGATTGAATTTGTCAAAGATTACTGCAAATCTCTTTTATTTTTAGTCATTTTTTTATTTTATTATGTATACATCAATCTAAACATATTTTAAACTTTCAGCCGCTTTCATTCAAATATTTTTATTGAATACAACTCAATATTTGGGCAAAAAAAATGGATCTCATGTGAAACTCGGTATCAATCAAACATTAAAAAAAAAATTACGATCTAAACTAAATCAAATAAGATAAGTCATAATATTACATGCAATAGATAATGTTCAATGGCATAAAACAAAGTAGGAAATTATCGAATACATGCTACAAATTAATACTCCCCCATTCCAAATAAAATAGTTAAATAATTGACTTATAGAAATTAAGAAACATAGTTAAATCAGTTATTTGTAATGCTCTTTAATAATTTGTATTGAAAATTACTCTAATTGATGAAAAATCTCTTTATTATGAGGAATCAATATGATTATTTTGAAAAAAAAATACTTATGACTTTGTGAGACAAAATATATTAGTGTCTTATATTTAGAACAAAAAAACTTATTTTTAGTAATTTAACTTTAGATAAAGTTTTAGTTTGATTTGTTAACTTTAAAAAATATACTTTTAGTTCTCTAACCTTAAATTTGTTAACAAAAAATAATGATATTTATATCATAAATGTTTATAAAATATTCTCAAATAGTAACATATCAAGTTTAGTTTTTAAAACAACCATGATTATCATAAAAAAATCATCATTTAAGACTAGTTATTTTAAAATTAAAGAGCCAAAAATATACTTTTAAAAATTAAGCAACCAAACTAAAATTTGTATAAATTTAAAGAATTAAATGTATATTCTAACCAACTAAAAACAAATACTACCTCTGGTTCTAATTATAAGATCTCGTTTGTTGTTTACAAATAAATTCTTATTATTAGGATAGGAGGTAGCATCTTAATTAGCTAGTTTCTATATGTAAGATCGGATGAAGTATTAATTTGAAGAAAAATATCTAAGATTTTTGGGGAACAAGCATACTGTCAAAGCAGAAAGAAGATGGGTCCAGTATGAAAATATTAATATATGAAATTCAAGTCCACATATGGTTGCTACTTGGTGCTATTCCCTCCATTATTAATGTGTATGCGTGTGACTATACCATTCCTGGTTTAATTTGTATGGAGTAAATAAGCCACAAAACATAACCTACGTGCATTAATTCATGGCACTTCTTCATTGGGTTTCTATAAACCAATATTATTTGTTTGGCTGTATTTCTCACGATTTTCTTCACTTTAATAATAATGTTGGTTTTGGATATATAGACGATAATGTGGGGAGATAAGAATGACATATATAAAATTCATAAATCATATGCATGAAATAATCACATTGGGCCCATGCGATATGTGAAGTTTCAACATTATCTTGTATAACTTTCTAATATTTAATATCATCAAATCATATCAGAAGTAAAATTGTTGTGAAATTCATTACTGAATGGATGAAATTATTTTAACTCATCATCATAAAATATTAAATATTAATCTATTTTGGTACACATACACGTACCATTTTGTGCTTGAAGCTCATGATGAGGAGCAAGAACATGTTTGTCTGCTTTTATTATCAATCTCATCTCGAGCATTCCAGCTAGAAGAAATGTTTCGCATTAAGTGTTTTAGATTTAAGCCACGTGGTATTGGGCGGTGACCTCAGTACAAAACCTAGCTTGAGTTGGCTGGTCAGATCAGTGAACTGGTAAATCACTTCTTATCTAATTCAATTAAGAGTTTTGGATGGAGTCAACTCGATTGGACTATATATATATATATATATTTTCCCTTCTTACTGTATCTAAAACGACATTGTTGAATTTTTGAAAAAAATAAAAATACCAATCCTTCGCGTTCTTGTTTTAGTAAATGCTTTGTTGGATTATGCGTGATTTATATATAAATGTCTACGTGATAGGTAATTTGTGATTTGGCCTCTCATAAATTAGGAATATTATTTAGTATCTATACATTAATTTTATGACAATCATACTTTTCAAGTTAAAAATTTTTTTGATGTAAAACATATAAATTTATTTCAGTTTATTTCATAATCAAAATTTTCATGGTTTCACATAATTGAAGTTTATTCCATCAGTAGGGCACTTCAATTCCAATATATAAACCCTACTTAGATCCTGAATTTTCAAAATAATATCAACAAAGTCAAATCAGCCTATAAACTTTGATCGACCAAAATTGATCCAATTGACAAGAAGTGACAAATAACCTAAAAACATGTGGGATTCAAATTTTACTACTGAGAAAAAGAAATCAACAGTTTCGATTTTACTCTCATCTCTTTTTGAAAGTTTGGTCATACGAGCTTATATATAATTAATTATGATGCAAAACAAGACGTCTTAGGCCAATGTGGTTATTAGCCCTAAAAGTGAGACGACCACTTTTCCTTCATTTGCACAATATAATGCTAAAAGCTAAGGCATAAAATAAAGTAGGAGAATCATGGTCACTAGCTAGAAAAACACATAGAGGGTTGTAGAAGAATATCCTTATAGGGAACAAGATCATTGTCAAGGTCAATAAGAGGGGTCCAAAGATGATTCAAGAAAGAAGTAATACTAATAGTGAAAGAAAGGAGCGTGACATTAATCTTTCATTCAAATTCATGGTTCCACTTTGGTAGTTGCCATTCTCCATTATTAATGTGCGTGTTTATGCGTGTGACTGTACAATATAATGAATTATATATATATATATACACACACACACACATATTCCACTACTGGTTTCTATTATGTGAAAGGAACTAGCTAGGTCGTGGCACTTGATCGTTGTTAGGGTTTCGACATCAATCAATTATCTCTTTTTCATCATTTGTTTCACCGTGCTTCTCACAAATAGTTCTCAGTTTCATACGAAGAAGCTTAACGGCATGACAAACACTAGAGAAGAAATTGTACGGAAGCTTACGATGCTTCAATATCTGTGTTGGGAAAAAGGATTTCATAATAAATTAATTTATGTATAACAAAAAATTAGTTAAAAGCGATAAATGGATAAAAAAATATTTTTTTCCAAAAATACCCATATAATAAATGAGAAAAAGAATGAAAAAATTGTATAAAGAAATGTAGTGAGAGAGTGTGACAAATGAGAGAAAATAAATCATTAATAATAAAATCAGAAAAAATACAATAAATATTCATACAAACCAAATTGAAACTTATAAAATGAAGGGAAAATGACAAAAAAGGATATATGAAATTGTGAAATCCCAATTCAGGAAGTTAAGAATTGAAAATGACAGGAAGGAAAGTAAATCGAAATTTAAAATTTAAAATTTAAGTGAAATGACAAAAATACCCATTTATTTTTTTTTAATTTTAAAAACTTTAATCCCTCGTCAGAAGCCGGCTGCCACTGCCACACCGGGCACTAACGTGGTGGCTGCGGACATGATTTTTTTTTTTGGCAGCTACTTGTTTTTTCATTCAGAAATTATTTGAGAAAAATAGTGGGGCGGAATTGGATCCCACCACCCCATGGTTATTTGATGACCATTGGGCCACCAATAATTTCTTAACATTATAATGCAAAAAATATATATAAGTTGACTTCTTTGCTCTGGTTCTAGCTCGTGACAATAATTTATCTGAAATGACAAGTCTAAATTTGAGATTAACAAATTTTTTTTTTATACATAACCTGAAATAACATGTAAATTAATTAAAAATGATAATAATTTATCTAGGAATGATAAGTCTTGATTGAGAAATAATAAATCTAAACTTAAGATTAATACATTATTTGTTTCACTGTGCTTCTGACCAGTAGTTCTCAGTTTCATAGGAAGAAGCTTAACGAGATGCTGACAAACACTAGAGGAGAATTTGTACGGAATCTTAGAATGCTTCAATATATATATGTGTTGGGAAAAAAGATTTCATAATAAATTAATTTACGTATAACAAAAAAATTAGTTAAAAAAATAAATAGGTAAGTACGCCCCTATAATAAATGAGGGAAAAAAGAAGAAGAAAGAATTGGATAGAGAAATGTAGTCAAAGTGTGTGACAAAGAGAAGAGAATAAATAATTAAAGACAAAATCAGGAAAAATATAATAAATGTTGAGACAAACATAAACTGAAACTTATAAAATAAACCATACATCTCTCCAAATTTAAAACTTATAAATAGGATAGAAGGGAGTAGTAGCTAGAGGAGTTCGTTTTGATCCTAAATATATTACTTCAATTTACTTTATCTAAAAATTTATAATTTGTTTTCTAAAGTATCACTATTAATTGGATTTATTAATAGGGTTACCATCACGGGTATTTTCAGTGTTAATCCTTTCCTGGAATATTTATGAGAGAAAATATCCCATATCTTGTTCGCGTTTTGGGCATACTGGATAAGTGGATGATCTTATGAACATCATCCAGCTAGTTACAATATTTAATTAAATAAAATATCTAGGATTTGGATATGATCAATCCATATATGATCATTTATTCAGGCAAACTGGTTTAACTGATATTAAATTAATTACTTATTAATTTAGTATTATTTAATTCAGCCAACAACAGCTTCATTAAATTGTTTGGACTAACATATCCGAATTCCAACAATGGATGTCTCTGATTTTTATATAGTCAAGTTGATGGTGAACCTGAGGTTGTAGACTTGTAGTTAAGAACTGAAGTTGTGGTGGGAACAAACCTTAATCATTAATTAATTGACCTTAATCGGATCCTATAAAGGAAGGAAGAATCATAATGAACAATTGAACTTGTCAAGATTACTGCAAAGCTCTTTTATCTATAGTCCTTATTTTATTTTATTAAATTCTATTGTCATGATCACCAACCTCAACGCATACCCCTTGGTACTATTTATAAGGTATTTTCAGCATATTTTACATAGATAAAGAAAAACTTTAAATTTTATTAATTTTTCTTTAAAATATAACAATTTTTCAACTTTATCCTTGTTTAATGTATTCATCTTTAAAAAATAATCATCCACACTATAATAAATAAGGGACCAAAGTATATTCATACTAAAAATTTAATAAGGTGACTTATAAATAAAACTTAAAAAAACCTTCTCTCTTTGCCTTGCAAATAATACCAAAGGAGTATGCTTTAAACTTCTCTCATTAAGACCTCTTAAATATGACCAATAGGATTCGTGCATGAGAAAGGATGTTAGTCCCTCCCTCACAACGTGACGAATGAGAGGACAAAATCTCGTTGGAAAAAGGCAATATCTAAAACAAGCCTCCTATAGAACCTATGCGCAATTGAGGGAAAAAAAACACTTAAATAGGAAAATGAAGAGTAACTAATAATATTAGTTTGTAGGAAGAATAGCTCAGATTTGTAGGGAACAAGATCACTGTCAAAGTAAATAAAATGGGTCCAAAGATGGTTCAAAAATATTAGTGAGGATGACAATCATTCAAATTTTGGGGAGCTACATGTTAGTGTTCTCCATTATTAATGTGTCTGCCTTTGACTTTACAGAGTGAATTCCACAAAGTGGTTTCTATCGCTTTGGCCGTATGAACTAGGCAGTAGACACATTGATTGAAGGCATCCATCAATCTCTCTCACTTTTTTTTTTTATATAATTATTTGACATTTGATAGTAACAATTAATATAAATTCCAACATTATTCAAACTCAAATAAAAGGTATCTTTCTCAAAGCGAATTTTTCATTTGCGAAGTGTAAATAATAAAATAAACTTAAAAAAAAGTATTGAATCCCCAACCACTATTTCTACCCATCAAATGGTTAGTGTCAGTATTGGCCCAAGCCCATTTTGATTGGTGTGGCTTATTAATTAATTAAGTAAAAGCTTGGGTCTACGAAGGTAATATGCCCTATTTGTTTGAAAGGAAGGGGGATGGTCGGGTTGCGTACATGTTTTTTTTTTTTTTAAAAACCAGCACACGTGAATACAACTCCCACACCATGAAATTATTAACCACTAATATGTTCTTCTCTCCCTCTGCAATTCTCTCTCTCCCGCTTCCCTTAGGCTGTTTTTTTGTTGTACTATTCTGGTCCTTATTATTTTTTTATAGGAATTTCTAACATATACCAATTAGAGTATTAAATAGATGAAATCTTTTATTCTTATCCTTATAAAGAAGAATATTAAATACTAATATATATTTTTTCATCCATTCCCTCTTTCTTCACTTTGACTATAATTAATAGGAGTAGAACTGAAAATGAAGCATTAAAATTGGTACAAAAAACAAATAAAAAGAACCGACTTAGAGTGTCGCTCGTGCCCTTATGGTCATAAGATTTAATTGTATACTCATAGGGATACGATAAAGGATGAATAAAGGAATTAAGTGCGATCTGTTTAAGATTTATTATAGAGTATTAAATAAATTTGCTTGTTTGGGTGTGTAAAGGTAAATTAAGTAAAAAGTGATATTTACAAATAATTAATTATAGCTGGGCATATTTTAGAAGGCAAGATAACACTAAATACTATAGATGTAAAATAAAAAAAGGGGTAAAGTACAAATTTAGGTGTGACTATATATATATATATATATATATATATGAGTACATATAATATTTAAGAGAATCTAATCATTTTGAGATATCTCCTATTTTTCTGGATATTAATTTATATCAAAGAGGATAGTTTTTTTTATATAAGCATAATAAGATGAGATAACATAAGTTAGTTTAATTTTTATTACTCTTGAAAAGTGTATTTAAGCACTCAAGCCTAGTAGTCAAGTTGTCCACTCGTCCAATATTTCCTTTCCACAGCTGCTAGATTTGATTCCCGGTGGGACTCATCCGGTTGTGAAGTCTAATTTTGTTTTTACGAGAGTACTTGTTGGAGTACTTGGTAACTCTCTTCCTAGTGAGTTCCCCCCCCTCCCCAAAATCTCAAAATGAAAATTTAGTTAGTTGTGGATATATTGGATAATTAACTTCTATGAAAATTGTTCGGTGGGACAACTGTTGGTTTAGGAAACCTTATGGTGTAACTTAAGTGGTTTAGCCTTTATTAGATTAACAGGTTGATTTGTTAATAGTTTGAGAACTGTCGTGCTAGGAAGTAGTTGCTTAGACTGTTTGAATGGTGACTAATATTGATTAATTAATTGTTAATACGAGAGGGGGATTGTGATAGAGAAATGATATTTGTGACCACGTGGCACGGTCACTATATGACGCTCTGTAATTGACTATTTTCTTTTACATGGGTAGCATCCCCCAAGCTTATGACACTCTGATGGTTCATACTTGGGTAGCATGCCTTACTAGAGGAACCCATGGCCCCTGTGTGCTTTGCTGATTTTGGCCGGTTCCCATCACATCGGTGGGTAGCAATCAACCTATGGGTTCATGTCGACAGGAATAAATAAGAGATAAGGTTGAAACTAGTAATAAAAGAAAATGTGAAATTGCATTATTGATATAATTGTTTGTTTTGCTTTACCTTGAATTGTTATGATTATAGCTCTATTCTTGTAATAAATACACTGAACTGTTGATCTAATCATCTGCTTGAATTACGAGTTCTAGCCTTCACCTCATAGGTGGTGTTGGCAGGTAAGGCAAATAAGAATTGAGTTATTTAGACGTTTTGTTTCACTCAATTACTTTTATCACTTTTTAGGTGAGAGTAATAAAGGAGGTATAATAGGAATAGTTCTGAAGGCATGAGGCTACCCGCATCAGTAGTTAGCCTTCATTAATTGTTATACTTTGACTAACTATTAGTTGCTACCCAGGACACTTTGACTTGTTTCTGTTCATCTATTTAATTTGAGGAATTGCATTTATTATGATTTTGTTGTTGCTGAATTGGACTGTACTTGATTAATAGGCTAGAGACCATTGAACTTGCCTCTTTTTCATTTATTTGTGGATCTTAAAGAATGTGAACTAATTCATTTAATAAGTGAAATTTCTCCTTAAGGTAGCAGCCCGAGGCCCTTTTATGAATATTGATTATGGTATAACTATGTCTATCAAGTGCTTATAGTTCTTTTTATAATCATGTTAGATAGGCGGCATCCCTTCCTAACATGGTTAAGGCAGTGATAAGTAATTGCCAAAGGGGCGGTGTCCCTCTTCTACACTATGTTGAAGGGCAGCACTCCTTCCTTAGAGCTTATTTGATTGCTTACTGATAATTGATAATAGGTACCATTTTGATAATCATGATCGACTGGTGTGTAAGTTGTTTCCTTTTCTATCATGGTTCTTGTTTTGAAAAGAAAATTTCTGATTTGTTACTTTTACTATTGCTATAATAGATACTGAGATTATATGCGGAGCTAAGTTCAATGTTTTAGAGTAGAACGTTTCAAAAATCCCTTCGTACAGGTGATAAATAATAAAAACCAAAAGTAGTATACCATAGGCAAGATATCCAAAAAATGACTCTGCTCTTTTATGTGGGCTGAAGCTTACATCCTCCAATTCTAAGATACTCCCTCCGTTCCTTATTATAAGAGACATTTGATGCTTATGGCATGTTCCATATATAAGAGACACTTAAAAGTTGTCTCTAGTTTTTGTATTGATTTCCTATTTTACCCCTATTTATTTGTCTCCTACTCATACTCTCTCTCCCTCCCACTTCTCTTTCTTTTAATAATTTAATTGTTCTCTCTCATACTCTCTCCTTATTAATAGGGGTATTGTTGGAAAAAACATTATACTTTTTACACATTAATTGTCCTCAACTAATTTTAACTGTTTTTTTTATCAACGTAATTTGGTTATTTGTCTCTTATAATAAGGAACGAAGGGAGTATATACTATCTAATATAACAGTGGTATCAAAGCGATGGTTTTTCCCGTCATGTGTTTTTCTGTGTTTCATTTTTTCTGTTCATATATATATATATATATGAACATATACATTTTTGTTTGGATGAACATATGTGTATGTATACACGTTCATTGTCTTCCTTCTCGGTTACTTACTGAGGTTATAATGAAAGTATTCTGGTCACTTGTTTTCATTTTGGTTTTTGGCTGGAATTTTGTTTAATAATAATGAGTTAGGAAAACCGAGAACGAACTACAAATACACTTCTCTGTTTATCTTCATTAAACTGATGGGGTTTAGATTTCTTGAAATTGCATAAAACATAGTTTCCAGGCCAACTGAAATTTGTTAATGAGATGATAACGTCTTTATGGGTACCCAGAAACTAAAGACTACAAGTCTTTTTTTTTTTATATAAAAAAAAAACAGTTTTCAAAGCGTGAGACTCTCAAATGTCAAAACCGCGAAATTATCTGGCATTTATTCTACTTTGCAGCATATTTTTAATGCATGTTTGAATTTCCAATTACTGTGTACATATTAAACTCTCCCTCTGTCTCCCCCCATTTTGTAATTTCGACTAAGTATTGGTGTTCTTTTATTAAAGGCAGTTATATGCGAAATATTATCAAGTGCTAAACATAGACACTTTTTCTAGTAAAAATTTAAACTTTAATTCACCATGTTGTGAAGAACTAGTTCCTTTCTATTAAATCTAACTGTAGTTGGCCCCATTTTGTATCAGAGGTAGTCCATGTGAGTAACAAGAGATTCTCAGTCTCCATTGTTGAATCCGTATTTTTTTCACTGAAATTCCAAGAAAGTATCCATTATAGAGGAGTCTCACTCTCAAAACTGGAGTTGGGCCAATATCAGTGCGCGTCCAACCCTCATGCCCAATACTGATGTATGGGCGGCCTCATCAAGATATTCTTAGAAGTGAGGTAACCTATAATGAGTTTTGAATTTGTTACAAGAAACCTCGACCAATAAGAAACCTATAATCTCTTTTCATACCAAAAACCCTTAATTTCTCCGCTTCTTTATATGCACAGTAATAACTCAAGTGGAGCCCCAATAAATTGAGTAATTCTCGTAAATTTCAATAAGTAAAGTGTGAATTGGTGAAAACACGTCGGGGGAGAATCCTAGGCACTGCTGTAATCAAGCATAAGATGCTTACTTGAAGGAACATGGATTTTCAGAGCGAAAAGGACACAATATTACAATCATATCTTGAAAGAATGAACTATCTGCTCTAATCGCTCAGAATCGCTATGGAAATGAGACAAATCAGAACATACAACAGACTGAAACATCTTCCTATTGATCATAGTACGTGTTGGAGGATCCATCTCAAATATTACCTTCCTCCAAAAAAATACAGCTCAAAAACTCAACACCATTTTCCCTTCTACTTCCCCAACTCTTCCCAGTTATGAACAACCATTTGCAAAACCTGCTATGAGAGGAGTCCCTTCCGCCCATGAGCTGCTTTTACAAAAAAATTATATTACACTTGTGTGACCAAAGAATATATATATGTGCGTAGCAAACTGAGAATTTTAACCGGCCGGTGATCATTGAGGGTGCAAGATAATGCACGGCCTCTAAAATTGTTCCTATTCGTATGTGTTTCTTCATTGGCACTGATTGTTGTGTGAGCTCCAGTCATCAAGAAGATTTGAAAGAGTTTCTTCGAGCTTCTTAGCTTGTGGACCTGGCTTGAGGATATTGACATCACCCCACTGGGAGCAAGGATCCATCCACCAGGACTTACGTCCGGAGCACCATGCTCCAGGTACAGCATTATTACGCCCACGCCGAAGGATCTTTTCATCGATAAGGTCTAGCACAGGTTCATTAACTTCGAACTGCCTTGCAAAAGCAGCTCCACTTTGTGCCATTTGATTATAAACAGAGGAATTAAGGAAGTGTGGCTCCATCTTTGGAGGGTTGTCCCAGATCATGTACCGTAGGTCAGCATTGACTGTTGTGTTCTTAAATTCCGGTGCATTGCAAACAACAGAATGGAAGTAACCTTCTTGGGATAACTTAACATTAGTAAAATACATCAAAAGTGTTCTAGGTAAGTTATCCCAGCCGAAAATGCAGAACTCCATAAATGATCTACTCAGGATAACCCACGGTGAGCCTGCAAGATAAGAAAAGCATTACACATACAAACACTACCCATAATTTGTGCTGCACGAACAGAAAATGAGGAAAGAAAGTTGCCTGTGAAGAGTTTGAATGCATCAGGTGTTGGCCGCTTCTCCGTAGCTTGGAAAACTTGACTTCTTCTGGCTAAATATATACTTGGGTCAACAACAATTGGCTGAAATCTGTCACCTCTGCAAGGGTATATAACTATTCAAATATACAATCCAGAACACAAGTAAATGCAACATAATAGAGGCAAAAATTAGGAGAAATTTTCATTACTCTTTCCATCCAAGATCACCAGTGTGATCAATGAAGTTGAGGTCTCTTCTAACAGAGGAGAAAACATGGGAAAGATCTGATACAAATTAACCAGCATGCATCAGTAACTTCAAACTTTAAATAAGTGAAACATCACAATGATTATATGAAGAAAACTATCCAGGCCCTAAATGAATCATAATGAATGAAATAAGGCTGATGTGGGTGAGCTCGGTAACAGTATGCGCAGCAAATGTGCTCAACGAAAATACATTAAGCTCAATATTAATTCAAGCTAAAATTTGTCATAAAACTCAGCTCGTTAATAAATGAGCTGAACTCAATCAAATTCATTAAAGTACAACAAATACCATCTATACCAAGTACTGACACAAAAATTGAGTGATAAAATTGTTGCTCTTATCATCATGTACATCTGTGTGTGACTGTGTACAATGAAATATTCAAAGAAAATACATATCACAATTTGAAGGCCCTTATATATGCACAAATATCATTATTAAATAAATGGGACCATGATTGTCTTAGCCGTGAGAAAATTTATCTCATTCTCATGAAGACCTTACTCTCGGAATGAATCTCATCTCCCCCCCCCCCAAAAAAAAAAAAGTCTTATGATAGTATGATGAGTGAAGGTGGTTTGGGTATATCTAAACAAATTCTAAAATGTTTTAGAAGGAAAAGATGTTGACGAGAAGCGAGAACAGAGAGAGGCCAAGACATCCTCACCAAACCAGAAAAAATAAATGAAAAAGTCTCATACTCATAACTTTCCAACCTCTTTAAAGATCCACAAGGAAGCACACCCACCCCACCACCCTCAAAGGGGAAAAAATTGATTTGAAAATGTTGGTAGCACTATGATAGAGTTGGTAGTTATACATACTCATAGGAGTATTTAGGCCGCTTCTCCCCAGTGGAAAACCAACCTCGGCTGCTTCGTTGGATTCAATTAATAAACACAACTGCAACGGTTTTCTAAACATGATCATTGCACACAAGTAGGTGCAGTCAACTTTGGACTGATGTGCGGTACCAAGTATCGCAATTTACATAGCTAGTAGATTACAGTACAAATGGACTAAAAATGCATAAGATTCCCCAAATTCTTCCACTCGTAACAAGAACCAGGCTTCAACAACCTTTTTAGTTCAGTGATCCCTTGTATGGAGGAAAGAGCTGGGAGAATCTCTAAGCAGGCATCCAGTTTTGATAATATCAGAATATCAATAAGAATAATGTCGTTTCTTTTGCTCCTAAGAACACATTCCTTCATACTTGGACTTCGGATAGTTAATCCGTTGGAAAAACCAGATGCTTCTTTTCAGCGATTCTCATGACATAGCCCAAAAACATGGGCAGCTCCCTCTATGAAAGATCCATTCCAGACTCAAGAAGAAACACACTCGTTTCGTTCATAACCAAGGGTTGGACCATAATCCAACACTATTTCTAAGCCTAATCAAACAGAATTGCCTCAAAGGGTTCAGTCCATACTTACCATTCAGCTTAACCTTCACTTTAAGTTAGGTCTATATGATGAAAATGGCAAAAAACTCAACGTGCCATTACGGATTAGAATTTATATATATCTTGACAGGTATCTTCAATTATATACCACAGAACATGATGCACTGTTTTTCTCAATCTAATCCTCTCAGGTATCAAAGTTTAATTTTACAATAGGTAACAGATAGTAATGATCACTTCAAGCCCTATTACCATTCTCTACGATTGAGTCTACAACAGAGAAGGGTTTCGTCCACAGTTGTGCACAGGTATGACATAATCAGTTAACAAGATTAATCAGGATATTATCTCAATGCTTCCATGTTCATACGAAGATCTTGGCTGATACTTCTTATTTTAGTTATATACTTGTGCACCTATAAAGAACAAACATCTTCAATAGTTCTAAAAATAAAGGCTAAAAACATTTAAAACACCACTAAACTGAGTCAGTTACAGATAACCCCTTATCATTTGAAAGTTTAAAATTAAACCTCCTTGAGCTGTTATATTTTAACCACAGCACAGACTCGCTACTGTTAGTTTTGGTTACCTTAGTAACGGAAATTGCCATGCCAGATTATTGAAAGCCATATGGCATCGGACATGGAAAAAATTAATATTTTTAAATGGTTTGAACAAAGGGTCAAAATCTTGTTTAACCATTTATGATCTTCTGATTGTACCAGCAGCCTGGGTAGTCTTCAGCAAAATACAAACACAAATCAAGCAGCTCTTCCAATTGTTCTTAGCATATTTTAATCCTTTCTAACCTGTGAAGACCAAAGCGAAATGCATTTTGCAGGTATCACACCCACGAATACCAAACCTAAAATTTCCCACTAACCTTGCTGAAGGAACAAGACAGTTAAACAAGTCAAGTGGCCTTCCGCCCCCCCCTACATCAGGCTAACTATAGACCCCCCCCCTATACATCAGGCTAACTATAGATCCCCCCCCCCCACCAAAAGAAAAAAAAAAATCAGCAGCAACACTTAAAATTTCAGGTTTCAGCGCATGGTGGAAATCTGTGCAGGCAAAATCCAAGTCATAAGCAATTGTGGGTTGTATCTACTTGTTCTTCTTGCACAACAACTTTAGTTTCAGTCGTTAATTGAAAAATTGATCTATGTACAAGGAGAATTATTCTGGGTATGCTTCTTCGTGAGGAAAGTATTTTTGTAGGTTTCATTTCATTTGTTAAGGAATTTTAGCAAGTGGTATTGTTTTTCAAGAAGAAAAACAAGCAAGGATGATTCCACTTTTGCTATCAGTTCTATTTGTAGAGTGTGATGTGACTTTTCGTTTGAAATTGAAAATGGGGAAGGGTGCTGCTACTGCAAAACCGACGATGAATGGGGAAAAAAAAAATAAAATCTTGAGCCTCCTTGACGGTGTGTCAAAAGATTCTTATTTTTATTCCATATTAAATGCCATGGGCTCTTCATTAATCCGACATGACAATATCTGTTATCAAGACAACAGAAAATAACAGCAAAGGGTCTATGGTTAAAATAAAGAAGCTCAAGGACATTAATTTTAAACTTTCAAATGTGAGAGGGTAATCGCAGCTAACTCTCAAGAGGTTTGTACATTGCAGTCAGCAAAACATGACATATATATATAACTAATTAACAAGACCATTCAAGATATTGTCTAAATAGTTCCTTCCTTCTATGACGATAAACACTTCTTTTCTCTTCTATTCCCATCGGCTTCTCTAACTATCAAAATTGCAAGATCCCAGGCTGCAGGCTAGAATATTGTGGAGAAAACAAGAATAACATTAGACTACCAAAAAAAACAAAAAAAAAGAAGAGGCACGGAATGGAGAAACTCAATCTCAACTTGGAACTAGAATTAGGACCCTAAGAAATATAAATTAAGACATCTAATATTACTAGAATAGAATGGTACAATTCTCTTAGGAAAATTAAAAAAAAGAGACTCAGCGGTTACGAGAACATTTTTCCTGAAACTTGGAAAAGCCAAAAACCAAATGAGAAGACAGGCATCTGTAACCAAACTCTTATGCATTGATGCTAAATCTAACATTACTTAAACAGAATGGTACAATTTCCTTAGCAAAATCCAAAAAGAAACTCAGCAGCTATGAGAATGTTTTCCCCGAAACTTGGAAAAAGCCAAAAACCAAATGAGAACACAGGCGTCTGTGACCAGGCTCTTCTGCATTGATGCTAAATCTAGAGAAACTAAGTTTTCATTTAATACGATATTCTAAGGTCCGAAAGAGCTGAACCTATATCAAAATTCAGTGAATCTAGGAATAAAAACGAGGTACAGAGAACAAATCAAGAAAGAAAAGAAAAGGAAAAAAAAAAAAAAAAACAAGCACAGATTACCGAATCAGCATACCATCCTGGGTGATGAGGGGATAATCACGAGCACTCAAAGTGATGAACCAGTTCCACCCACGATCCAATTTCAACATAACCGCCGCAGCTCGCAGGGTAATAGCAATATTGGTGGAGCCCAAGTAGGTAGCCCAATCAGACTTCCCCACCACATCTACGTTCCCAAAAGCGCGAATCGCAGGGACTGACCTAACTGACGCAATCAACCCGCGCCTTTCTTCATCCTTCGCATCCCGCCCCAAATGCAGAAGATACCGATTCCTTGGGTGATAAACTGCCAGCAACAACCTGAAGATCCTGTCTTTATCTTGGTGACCACCTGAAATGAAGTAAGCAAAAGCCGGGGGGTAGTGAGCACCGTGCTGAACCAGAGAAGGAAACGGCTTAGCGGAGCTGAAGGTGGATATAGAAGAGCGCAACAGTAAGATGAGGGAGAGAAATGCCGCCGTAAACAGCGTGAAAAGCCATTTCTTCTCAGCTCCCATTATAGTAATAGTAGTAACATTAACAACAACAATGACCCTGGTTTTTGAAGATGTTGATGGGCATATGGCTTCTTCTGAAATCTTCAGAACTGGGTTCGCATAAAACTTAGGTTCCGAGATTGTTTTGGTAAGCGGGTCATTGAAGATTTTGCTTGTGCCCTTTCAAACTTTGAAAATTAGAAAACAAACATCAATGAGGGGGGCCAAAAGGAAATAATTAATTATCGGAGACTGGAAAACCCAACAAAATTTCCCCTTCGAATATCTGTTTCACACTATCTCTGTGCTCAAATCTTTAGAAAACTGTGATGTGATGTGGGGGGTGGGGGCTAGGGTTTTCAACAGTGGAGATTTGTTGCGGGGGGTTACGGAAGAAGATGGAGATCACGGACAGAAGCACTCTCTCTTTCTCTTTTAAGAGAAAACATGAATGGTTTCATGATTTGAATCGTCCTTTCTGTTAATTAATTCAAAAATTGATTGATTGAGGTAAGAATTCTTCATGTTTAATTTTTTTAAAAAAATAGCAAAAGAAAATTTCAGCAATGAAAATAAGGAACAGTGAATCAGTATATACTTTCCGTGCGACTGAGTCATGAATCGGGCTGCTACTCTCCCACGCGCCATGATGGCACGTAGAAACACCTACCTAATGCCTGCTCTCGGCTGCGTTTTGGAGATTTGGCCCCACGTTTGGTATCCATAGATGGAAGAGTGCTCTGCACGCTCCTTTGTAGAGCGTGGGATGACGTAGATCGTTTGCGAGGCAAATTTTTTTTTATTGGCCAAGAGAGGCTATTTTTTTGGATTGAAAAAGGCTATATTTTTTTTTTTTATGGAATCTTTCCCGGTCCTCACAAAAATAAATAAATAAATATATTTATATTGTCTTCGTTGGCAATATTTGTATATTGTCTAATTGTCATGTTCTTCTTCATTATCTCCTTCTATTATTTTTTTGAGGTCAAAATTGAAAAATAAACAGATAAATATATATATTTGACGCTTAAGGGTAATAATAAATAAAAAGAATCATAGAATATTTGACGGCGGATGAAAATTGTGGGAAGCCACGAACAGGAACACGGGGTAGATAAGATCAAAAGAATAAGAGATAAAGAGAGACGTGTTGGGATGAGCAAAACATTAAGGGTGTGTTTGGTTGGAGGGGAGGGGAGGGAAAATGAGTCTATCTCCTCATTTGGTTAAAAATTTTGGAGGGGAGGGGAGCTAAATGTCCCCTCCTCTCCCCTCCCCCATTTTGGCTCCCTTCCAAATTGAGGGTTTTTGGAGGGGAGCCAAAATTTTGGACCATTATGTCCTTATGGTTTTTTTAATATTCTACTTCTACCCATAAAATATATTATTATAATATTTATTTCAAATAAAAAATATATTATCCTAAGTAAAAAAATAAAAAATATATACATTATTATATTTAAAAATATATTATAAAAATTATTTAAATAAAAAATTATAATATTATAAAATTAATTGTTTTTTATAAATATATTATTTATTAAATATATTTTAAAGCTGGAAAAAAAGATAGTCTAAAGAAAATAAAATTTCATTTTCTTAGAGCATATAAAATTTGTTAATTTGATTATTTTAAATATATTATTATATTAATTAGAATGAAAAATTACTATACCAATTTTTTAATACACATATTAACATGATAAGACTGAATTTTGATTAAATTATATAATTTAAATTAAGATGTAAATTAATTTATATAATATATCAATAAAAAACATAAACTAATATGTAAGGGTAAAATGGTAAATTGATTATTACTATCCCTCCCTTCCCCTCCTTGAACCAAACAAGGGATCATTAAATACCCTCCCCTCCCATCCTTTTTAATTAAACCAAACAAGGTGAGGATGAAACCTCCCCTCCCCTCCCTTACCCCTCCCTCCTCTCCCTCTCCTTCCCTCCCCTCAAACCAAACAGGCCCTAAAATTTATTCTAAAATTTTTATCTTTTTTTTTTAAATTTATTTACGAAGTTAAAAATCGTAAAAATTTTATTTTTTATCATTAAAATAGTTATATTTTTTAACATTTTCAGCCATAAGAGATACCATTGATATGATTTTAAATTTTTTTTAGCAGATTTACATTCACAAAAATTTCTATTTCCTAACCCTTTTACATAAAACTTTTGAGACACGTTAGTTAACCAAATACAACTTAATCTTTATAATTTGAATTTGATTAAATTTTAGTTACTCAATTTTAATCATTTAACATGTTAGTCCTAATATTTTAAAAACTAAAATCACAAGAACTAAAGTTATTTTTTAAAAGAAAACCTAGAGGTTAATATCATAAATAGTTTAACTACAAGTTGTAATAAGTCAAAGTTTGTGAATTGAGTGACAATCAAATCAAAATTACAAAAACTGCCAGGAGTAGTAGTTGGGTAAGGGACCGTTGGGAGTTGAATGTAAGATGACCACATGGCAATCTTTGAAGGTTGACTTATTGATCTCGTATTAACTAAGACTGTTGTATTAGTAGAATGATGAAGACTAATAATATTTATGCGAAATTAAAGTTATGATTTATTATCATATTTACAATAATTTTTCTATTTTATGTTTTACTGATACATTATTCTTTATGACGAAAAGTATATTAGTAAGATGTAATTGTCATTTATGTTTTGATGACTTTCATGAACCGAGACTACTCAATTCAAAGTCAAACATTAATTTTTTCCTGAATACATTAAAGATGTCTTAATCCAATAATGTACAAATAACATTTTTCAATATCTGATTTTATCTTGAAAATGAATCAGTTTCCTTTATCAATTTGATGACTCTAGGAGGCTGGGACGTTCATGTTGTAGCCTTGCATTAATTTTTTCCCTAAAAAAAAAAGAAAAAATCCTAATTAAATCTAACTGAAATATTACGATTCAGATTCGTGTCTAAATTCTTAGCAAATTCCTAATCAGGCTAAGAGGTTTAGTAAGAAATTTTTAAATGTCGTGACAAGATCAAAATACCCCTTTGTAGTTAAAAATGAAAATTAGAATTAGTATGCTTAATATTGATTTTAATTATTTTAGTTGTATTTAATTGAAATTTTTCTCTATAAAAAAAAAACAATTCATAAGCCCCGGTGTGATTTGCGAATTCATAAAGTTAATCTTGACAAACGCCCATGAATTCCTCAAATCTTTAATCTTTACATATAGAGTAAGTATTTTTTAAGTGCTTTTCAGTGGGGAAAAAACTTTGCCTTGACTATAGTAAGCTCTGACAGTTAACTCATCAATATTTTCATTAATCAAGTCACTATAGTGATTTTAATGAACTTTTCTAAGGAAAAAAAAATCACCTATATAGTGAAACTTATCTCACAATTCGAATAAAAACAAGGTACCCAGTATAGGTTTACACATAATTTTTTACATTTATTACAAAATTAATAGGTCAGACTATCCTTGAATAGTCTAAGTTGATGATATTCATTGATATTTTAACCTGAAAAACAAACAAAATTGATCTATCTTCAGGATAAATATGTATTTATCAATCTAGTAAAGTTGCCTCGCTGCGTCATGACTAGTTTTTAGTTAAGTTAATCAATTGATACAATGTTCAGATAATAAAGTTGCATGCAAAAATTTTTTAACCATGATAGATATCTTCATATATTGATTTAACTCTTTTTGATTGATTTTTCTTGTGATTCAAATTTTTTTTATAACAATGATAGCATTTTTAATTGTTTTACAAAGTTTCTTTTCTAACATGATTAAGTTTTAAGTATTGATTTCTATAAATCTATATGCATTGGATAATGTGTTCATAAGTTCTTATAAACTTAAATCCAAGATTAGTTAAGTTGCACAAATTAACCTGAAAATTGGTTGAATGCAACCCCAGCCCAAGGTTCCTATTTCAAGTAATGTTGTTCTCACAAAGAATGTTCCCATCATCCTTACTTTGAGTCAATGTTGTGTCAACCAAATTGCATGTTTAATCTTGCTATTACTCATAATGCAATTGAAGTTAAGTCGTTCCACCTAGACTCAAATGCTTCATATAAAAGTATGTTCTTAATATATTCCGACTCAATTTCAATCACTGTTATCTCGAGTCCTATGTCACTTCTTTTGGAGTATACTCACTCAAGCTTGAGTCCAGTACATATAATTAGAACTTATCCTTAAGTAATCTTGAGTTGTTCAATTCGATAGCAGGAGTATGTGCTGTAATTGTCATATCATGTGCCATAATGCATTCTAAAACACATTTAGCAGGTACATAAAACAATGATTTAAGTTATATCGGCTAATATGGATGGTAGTTAACATGTCAGAACAGTGATCTACAAAAAAATACTCCCTCCTATTCAAAACATAAGCTAATATTTGTTAAGGGGTTTGGTTTTTTTTTTTTTTTTTAAGATAACATTTCAAATTTGTCTCACTATTTAATGAATATTTTCTAATTGTACCCCTAACATATGTATTTAATTTTTTTTTGTTATTGATGGCATTAATTACAGAAAGTGACTGGTTTACGAGGTATGGAAAGAGAGAAAGGTGTTTTAAACAAAGTGAATAGAGAAGAGAAGCTTCAGTGGATGTTTTTCAACCCACCTTGTTTTTTAAATTACATTGTGGTCGACTTTATTTTCCTCTACTAATTCAATTTATTTATGATACTCTTTCTCTCATTCTTTGCCCCAATATATTCTCTTTCCTCTTTTTTTATTTATTATTTTTTTACTTATTCTCTCATTAATAAGGATGTATTTGAAAATATATATACCTTACACATTTATTGTTTTAAACTGCTTTTATTTCATTTCTTGATAAATATAAATGAGCTATCTTTAGCTTATATTTTCAACCAGAGGGAGTATTAGGAGGATGCAGTTTTATAATAGGCAAAAGTTTGAGGTTCAATGGTCATCACCAACCATTATTATCCATAGACGGGAGGGATTTCAATCAAGAAAACTAATTGAAATTCTCAAACCCACCTTGAAACGCTTCTGCAATCGTCTCCGAGCTTCATTTTACAAATGTTCTTGTTATGCATTGAAGTGCTGTGTACTCACTAGAGAAGAAAAGGGAGTCCTGACATTGCGCTTAAGTGTTATTTATCACTTATTTGAAAGAAGAAATAAGTTTGGCTTTATATTTATTATAATCATTTGATTGTAATCTTACCTGAAAGTAAGAGAGAGTGATTGTCAAATGCCCATTGAAACCTAAAGATTATAAAGGTTCTCAAGCACGTGAGTAAACTTGACGGAGTTGATAGGTTGTCGAGTACCTGATTAAATTTGAGGGAATTGTATAGTTCTCAAATATTCATGAAACTTCTTGAGCGATTATATTGAAGTGCAAAGAACCCGAACTGAAAAAATATGAAAGATAACCGCTGAAAATAAATTATAGTTAATGATGGTGAAATTTAAGTTACTATCATGTTAAAGATAACCAACTTGACTTCCATTTCGTTGGCAAAAGGGAAAAAAAAGACTTATATTTAATTTTTGAAAATGAATTAATTGAGTACTTGCATGTTAATCTCAATAGTAACTCATATTTAAACTAGTTAACTAATCTGAATAAATTAAAAAAATAAATTAAGTTAGTTATTTGTAATAAATAAGTATTGTCTTTTCTAAAATATACTTACTAATTATGCATATTAGCTAGAACTATCAAAACATTTAACATATACAATTAATACAAGAACTACCTTAAAAAAAAAAGATAAAAATGAGAGATAAAGTGGATTGAAGTTTTTATATTTAGAACTAAACTGAATGTCAAACTAACTCTTATATTAATCATAAGAGGTAATAATACCTCCAATTCTTAATATAAGATGTAGTTAACTAATTTGAGTTGATTAAAAAAAATTAGTTAAGTTAGTTATTTGTAATAAATAATTGTTGTCTTTTCTAAAATATTATTGTTAATCATGTGTTTATTAGAACTTAGAAGCCTAAAACAACCATTTGAGAAAATCATTAACATGCGTAACAATTATAAGGAATAACTTAAGAAAAAAAAGATAAGTATGGCAGACAAAATTAATTTTTTATATTTAGAATTAAATAATATGTTAAGTACCGGAGACAATGTTAATTATTTACAAGAGCTGTCAGACTAATCGGCTCCAAGGCACTACGAGAACTTTTGTCTACATTCGCGTTTGTCGTAGTATTTGTCATTTTATTATCCATCGAGGTGACATTCAATATAAAATAATAATAAAGTCTTTTTCCTTTGGATAGGGAAAAATTAATTAGATTTAAAATTACAAATCAAGAGCGTCATGTGCAGCAAGGTCATATAATAAATTGACGAGGTCATGAAGGAGAAAAAAACTTAAAATACAACAAAAGAAATATACTAATTGGCTATTGGAATAGTTCCGATACTACAGACAATGGAGCTTAATGACTTAATCACATGACAAGAAGACATAAAATAAACTAGTGCAACTAGCTCCATAGGTGTTGAGTATACCAAAGACAAAAGAATAATGCGCACACATTTAGGTTAAATTCTGTACGGAAGTGAGACTTTTAAAAGAAGACACCTAGAGCTTATTTAATTATGTTCCCAATTACTAACCGGAATTGGGTCTAGCGGAAGGGACTAGTCCGTCACAATGTAACGAAACAAAGTTCGAATCCCGACTATGAAAGGTACCCACATTTAGTGCATAACAATGCCTCGAATAGGATTGTCTCCAATAAGAGGATACCCATACTTTAGGAAAAAAAATTATGTTCCCAATTTTTATTTCTAACAACTATTTTGCAATTCACCTTTTTTAAAGTTTTTCTTCAAAATAAAATAAAAGAATAATATGTTTGATCATGTTAATTTGAAAATAATTTTAAAGTTACAAAATAATCGGTCGATGGTGGTGGTTGATTATGGTTGACATAGTCAACCAAGCCAACGGTGGTGGTTAGCAATGGCTAATGGTGCTGGCTAGGGTTGTAAGTATTGGTGGTGTTCAACTACGGCAACCAATGGTGATAGCTGATGATGATGGTTAGCAAGTGACCACCTTGAAGAGGTTTCATGTGAGATTTTGATGCTTCGCTTTTATAAAGATTGTAAGGAGTTCAGGTCTGATCATCTACTACGTATTGCTGGTTGAAGCAAAGCAAGAATTCTTTCAATAATACAAGACTTTATATTGTTTATTTTATGTTAAATTATTTCAGTTTACATATTATTTTATCTCGGAAGAGAAGGTAGCTGCATTGAAATGCTATGAATGTGATGAAAGGAGATTAGTGGATTATTTATTACAAGTCATTCCTGTCTTCAGGATGCAATGTGATCTACTTGTTGTCCTCTTTCCATGCATTTATTTGGGAAACAGAAAAAGGATTTTCTGCATGTATATATTAGCTTTTTTATTTTATACATATAACTTTTTTTGCCATCTCTTCATGCATGTAGCTACTGCTTAGGTATTGTATAGTTGGTTTTTAACTGAATAAACTTATTGATGAAATATTCTTATCTAATCTCCATTGCGTCCCATCTTGAATGGGACAAGATGCTATCGGGATTGGAATGAGATGCAAGATGAACCCGATCCTGGTTCACCAAAATGGAATTGTCGTAGTCCCATCTCATCCTATGAGTACATCTAGGCGTGATTAGTCAATGACGACTCATAATAGTTAGCTGGTAACAACGGACGGTGGCAACATGTAACAGCGTCCGAGGTAGCAATTGGTGATGATAGGTGTCAACCGATGGCAATTATAGGTAGACTAATATCTCTGTTGGTTATTATAGTTTAATCGAATTTTGTTTTTCATTTTTATAGTTTCGAACCTTGATTTTTGGTCTCGAAAATCAAAATTAGAACTCGTTAAAAATATATAAATTAAAACCAAAATTCACCTAGTCCTATACTACGACGTATATTCCCCCAGCCCCTTCCACCTTAGATTGCGATGTGCAAGACATTAGACATTTACTTGTCTCATTGCGCAAGATTCAGAATCTCTAGGTATCTAACACTAAAAGTTCGTATTCCAATAGCACACAACTTTTGTAGCCAGTCGGCCGCCTTGTTCATAAACCGAGGAATCCCCCACAACCTAAAATTGAGAAGACCAGCTAAGTCCTCCAAACCAGCAGGACATTCCTAACGCAACATAGAACCTTCCACAACTGCATTAAGCAGCGCTTGATTATCAGATTTCAATCTCAGTTCTCAACCTCATTCAAACCAAGATCCAAAGCCATCAAGGAACCTCTCTAGAAAGCCATACTTTCAATCATGAAACTGCAAGAAGCATAGCATTTAAAAACCATTCAAATCCAACAAGTCACCAGAATGGTTCCTTAAAATGATCCAAAGCCATCGAGGAACCTCTCTTTAAAGCCATACTTTCAATCATGAAACTGAAAGAAGCATAGCATTTAAAACCATTCAAATCCAACAAGTCACCTGAATGGTTCCTTAAAATGATCCAAAGCCATCGAGGAACCTCTCTTTAAAGCCATGCTTTCGATCATGAAACTGCAAGAAGCATAGCACTTAAAGCCAATCAAATCCAACCAATATAAAAGTCACCAGATGATCAGGGTCGTTACTGCCACCTTTAAATCAGCTTTACATTTGAACATCAATGCAAAAATAACAGGATTATAAGAGAATATTTCATACATCAAATCATTGAACACCCCCACCAAATTGATAATCACATCGGCATCAAGGTTAACAAAATTCCCTCCCCTCTGAACCAGGATGGTAAGCCAGGCATTACTTACCAAATACATCCCCCCACCCCCCACCCCCCACCACTCTTCTGAATGGCTTTAAGCCCAGCACTACTTAATAAATACCAACTTGGCATTCTATGTCTGAATCATCTGCATGGAATTACCAAAAGAGGAAAGGGAAGACAACACCATTGACCCAATCTCTCAGACTGAGGTAACTGAGTCTTCATCACTGCCTTCGCTGTCACTGCTGCTGCTGCTGCTCCCACTACCACTCCCGCTCCCACTGCTTCCACTTCCACTGCTACTGGTAGAACTAGAAGACTGTTCATCCCTCCCCTCAGCATTCACCTGGGCTCTGAGAGCTTCTGCAGCATTGGGTCCCTTGTCAACCTCATCTCCGCTATCATCAACATCAGCAATCTCATCATCAGTGTCATTTTGATGGGGAATATTCATGTCAAATCCAACATTATCTTTTTCTTCAACAATATTGTCCTCCTCAGGTGATCCACTACCAAAAAGATCATCAATATCTATATCTTGATGTTCCTCAACTTCATTTTTGCCTGGTGAGGTGGTACCAACAGTAGGTGGTTCAGTTGGATTATCAGCCAACACCTTTGCACCACCAGATTTGATACCTGCCATATGAGTAAAACATTGCAATTGGTCAGAGAAAAATCAACAAAAATTTAAACTATCGCACAGTGCTTCTTATCAAAATTTATGGACATATCGCACTTCAAAGGACAGGAATGGCATAGTAAATGGCCAAAATAATCTCTGCATCATTGGAGACTATCTATCTAGTCATTCGTAACACACTCTTTTTTTTTTTTGGGGGGGGGGGGGTTAGAAAAACCAAGACAAAGAATTCAATAAACAAAGAAGAAGGCTGACAGCAGAGACAGATGTATCATAGCTAGTTGGGAGGTTGGATTTCATTCTAAATATAAGATATCAATTCACTTTGTCTCCCAAATTTATAATTTCTTCTCTAAAGTATTCTTATTGACTGTAAGGGGTTCTTACTAAGAGATAGCTTCAATGCACATGATTAAAAAAGGTAGTTTAAAGAAACCAACACACATTTTTACAAATAACTAATTTTCTTAATATCTCCTAATGAGTTATCTAGCTCTTGTATTAAGACCTATAGGTAGTATGTCATAGCATGTATCAATTGATGTAAAACGAGATGGAACAAGAGGAGAGGTAGAATATAGAGACTAGAGAGGAGGAGGGAGAGAAAGAAAGGAAGAAGAAAAGAAACTCAAGGGAAAGAGAAAATATTCAAATATCAATCTCATTCAATTCATAGTTAAAGCAATACAATAAAAATATTTCTTGCTCTATTTATAAAGCCCTAAGCAACGAAACCCTAACTTAATCTTCAAGCAAAAGAAATTACACAAATAGGAAACTCTACTAAATAGAAAATAATTTCATAAATCTAAACCTAATCTAAATCACTTATTTAAAAGATAATTATAAAATTAATGATACATCATCCTAATCTAGGGTAGATTCCAATTATTACTCATTAATAAATATCATATTCCACCGCCAATTCTTAGAGAATATGTTACAACTGCAAAAGTGATGTTTACAAAGTTATTTTCATCCCACATCTTCAATTGCTAGGTATTTAGATATTAATGCCAGGGTAGGATTTTTATTTTTTTGAGGGGGGGTGTGCTGCAGCTGTTTTATTCACTTAATCAACATGAAGAGGACCTTTGATATCAGGTTTTCAAACACCCAAAAAAAAAGCCCTATTGAGTTTTGACATCCCGTGTTTAATTGAGTTCTCCCCCACCCAAATAAATATTTCTGGATTCGTCTCTGGTTAGTACTCATTTGTTGTCAACTGGAAAGATCAAAACATAGGGACACTAGGAAGAAGTAATGACAATTGTAATTCAGAGGTTACATTAAAAAGTTGGTAGAAATGAAGCATAAAAATAATTCAAAAGACTTCAAGTCATAACATAGCAAATGTTCAACAACATCATTCTTTTGTATATAGAAGATCCAGCAGGCAATTGCAACAAACAGCAGAAATAATGACAACACTAAAATCATCAGGTTGGAGAATACAATAAAAATAAAATATAGATTATAAAAGCAATGAATTATATAACACATAGCTCCTCTCGGATTAAAGCATATATCAAAAGATCGTATCTGGCAGCATCAAACCATGATAATGAAAATGAGCTACTTAGAACATACATCTTGTCATCAACTCAAAGGAAAGGTTACCAGTCATAGGATAAAATTGAAATTAAAAAAAGACCGAAGCTAAATAATGTAGCCTGATACTCATGTAAGTTTCTCTGGAGTATTGACTATGATTCATAAAATTCAAGATATGTATAGAAACCTAATAACATTATACATACCAGTATTCTCCGGTTCACCAATATCAATACGTTCCACCTCAATCTGCACACAATCAAAGCAGACATCAGTTAAGGCACTGAAAGGGGGGGGGGGGAGAGAGGGAGGGAAGAAGAAACAAACTATTTGCTTTCCTTTTACAGTCACAGAAGAGATGACCAAGACCAAGATCAAAATCCAAATAATGCCTAAGAAAAGAGATTCAAAGGGCGTTTATACTTCACTAAGACCACGTGGTGGGTCTCAGAAATACATGTGTACAGGTTCACTACACTATTAATCCTCTTTCTTTCCCTCAATCATGGATTCCACCAATTATGTGAACAGAAACCAGCAAAAGTACTAAGAAAGCGGAGTACTACTCATTCAAAGACACAAATAATCAGCGTTATCATAGAATGAGGAGTAATCCCATGGAAAGAGAAACAACATATCAAGATTATCTCTCCTTTGCTTTTCTATTTTTGAAGGAAGAGTTATTAATGAAAGAAAATATCTAGTCGCAATCAGACAGGGGGACTAGACTGGCAGAGTTGGATAGGGCCTTGGCGAGCCATGAACTGTAATGCAGGAGAGCTAAGTAGCAAGAAGTTAACATTTCTCCTGTTCCTAGGTCATATTCCTTCTGCAATCCAAAGCCAAATCTTCAGCACTGAAAACGAACGTGTACCAGCATCCAGGCTACTTAGTTCGTACACATAACAATTGATAGATTTAAGCAACATTCAAGACAACAAAGCCCTTCATCTATTGTAATAATAGACTTTCCATTACGTCATTTTTTTCATAATCAGTGGGACTGAAACTGAAGCAATGAAACACTCAACCAGCAAAACCATTTATGCTAGATGGTTAGTAAGAGCTTACTGGTTGAACCGAGCTTCTACTTGAAGCTGGGGGTTTTGTGGGCTTCCCAATAGGAGATGACCGAATATCCAAAGCTGGCCCGGATGGAGCAGCCACAGCTGCAGCAGCAGCAGCAGCTGTAGACTCACCAGGCAAGCGAAGATGCCGCAGTTGCTTTACAGCCCTATGAAGCCGCTCCAATCGGAATGTCTCGCCATCAAAGAACAATACAGCATCATTTTCCTTGTATTCCTCGCTACTCCCCTCAAATGTCACCTTAGGTTTTCCAATTTGGTTATTCTGAAATTCCACAGAGACCCTATTTTCCTTGGTCTTGCGAAGTAATCCTGGCTTAGTCTTATCAACGGAAGCCGGTTTAAATTCATCTAAACAACACAAAGTTCAGAACTTTCTCAGGTTAAATCCCCAAATAGGCGATAACGAAAACAAATGAATACGGCAAAATCCTAAAAATAATTACAAAATCAAACATAACCTTCGTATTTGACTGCCATAAACCAATAAATATGAAAGAAGGATCCAATTTTTCTGTACAATTACTTACAACGCAGAGTGCAGTATTTGTTGGAAGATTCATCTTTGAAGGAAGGACCAAGCGTGAGATTGTACCAGCGATCAGATTGGGGAGCGGTTCTGGGCTCTTCTTTGGAGTTGTTGGCCATGGCGGAGAGAGAAAATTGAGTAGAAAGAAAATAAAATCCCCTAATAAAGGAATCCTTATTCCATTGCGAGGCGATTGCTAGTACTGGAGCCGAGTCCAGCACCCTAGAAGATCTGGCTTACAAGGCAAGGTCCTGAAACAAAGCACCAAGACTAAAAACGTTCAAGTCGTCTGCGGAGCAAGACGCAGAGTGTGTATCTCGCCGAAACGATGACGTTTTTGTTGGGCAGTCGCTTTTTTTTTTTCCCCAAAAAAAATCAACTCCTGGAAGTTGCGTTAGGCTTTTGGATCACGGCCTTCTCTTGGTCTCTGTATATTCATCGACAACTAAAAATCAGCATGATTATACAACTACCTTGACCCCTTGAACTCAACTAATTCAAGTTATCAGCACAAAAAATCCAAACAAAATGAAGAATCAATGAAACATTGAGCCAAAAAGGAATGAATAGCGAGGAAAATGCAGAGACTCTTCCACCTAGGGTTTGAGACAGGAGCAGTTGGTGATGTCAGCGAATTCAAAAGTATAGGTTCAAACGCAAGGAGACGAAGGGGTTCGACCAAAGAAGCTTTGAGCGACGACGGGAGAAGACGGCGGCCAGATGACGACCGAAAAAGGCCCGCGAGGGGGACCCGTTGATATGACGGAGAGCTGGACGGACAGGATTAAAAATGAACAACGGCTATGATTTAGTTGCATGGCTTTGAATCATGAACGGTTGAGATTGGACTAGATGATTCCCAAGACGGACAGGATTAAAATAAGCGCAGTTGCCCCTATTCTTTCCTTCCACTCTAGAGTGAGCAAATTTAATGTTAGTTTTTCTATTCGGTTATTTCAGTTTTGATTATCTATTCGATTTTTTTTTAATAATTTGGTTTTTAGTTTTTGATTTAATTATTAAAAAAATATTTGATTAAAACCAAAAAACCAAAATAAATATATACTATATTTATATTTAATAAATGTTATTATAATAAATACATATGTGTATGTAAGTGAACTCTTTAAATATATTTATATTTAATAAATATGGTTATAATAAATATTATTATAATAAATCATATTGAAAAATGAAATATAATTAATTAATGGTTATGATTTTGTTTTATTATTTCTTAATTTGAATTCATTTTTCACATTTATATATTCGGTTAATTGAATAATCGAAGCAAAATATTTTAGTTAATTCAATTCTGGTTAATTTGGTTAATCGATTTTGATTCGATATTTAAAATAGACTCTATTCGGTTGTTTCAGTTCTTACCAAAAATCGAACTGAAAAACTGAATACTCATCCCTATTCCACTGCCTTCCTTTCCCCTTCACCAATCACAATTGTTGGGTGAGAATTTCAAGAGTCCATATTTAATATTTTATAAAAACAAATATTATTATAATTTTAGATTAAAATAAATAAATAGATATAAACCATTAAAATTTGATATGAACAATTCACACTGTAATGAAAAAATTGAAAAAAAAATTGCTTCAAAATAATAATCTATAGTTGTAAATTATTCAAATTAAAATTTAACAGTTTAAATGTATTTATTTACTTATTTTTGCCAAAAATAAAAATAATTCTTTTAATAGTTATTGAAATATGAAAGGAAAAATAGTGGAGGGAAAGAAGATGAGAAGGGTAGAAGAGAAGAGGACCAAGCCATTGTAAAGGTTGGGGGCTCGAGGGCTGGAAAAACCCACCCCTAGAAACCAACCCAAATCAAGTTGAAGGACAACCTCCACTCTTAGCAAATCAGCAGTCTTCTAGCAAGACTTTGATATGAACAAGGGCAAGTTTGATTTCCACTTTTAGCAAATTAGAAGTCCTCTGGCGAAAATTTTAAAATTCGAAAGCTGTTTAAATTCTTTTGTTTTTTTTTTCTAATGATTAAATGAATCACTAACTAACAGAAAACAAACAAAAAAACCCAAAAAACAAAAGAGAGAAACAGTAGGACTCTAAGCAGAAAACTCTAGGGGCATCTCTTTCGGGTTTGAGTAATATAGGAGTTTATTTAACAAAGATTAATTTCAGTTTTTTTAAAAATAATTTAATTTTTAAATAATTTAAAGTTATTTTTCCGCTAATAAAAAAATAGCATGTGAGATGAGCAGACTGCACTGTACCAATTTAAGGTTGTGTTTGTATTAGTGAGCACAAAAGTAATTTTCATTTCATCTTACTCTTAAAAATTTAAGTTGGAGTAAAAGTCAAATAGTGTAATATGATTTATGATTGAATAAACTTCTATAAAAAAAAACTGAAACTTGTTTGGATTACATAATTAAAAAGTAAATTTAAATGCCAAATGACAAAAAATGATATGAGTTTTTTTAGTTATAATTCAAAGTATCATCAAACCACTTTGGGTTTAAAACTAATCTATATCAAGTCAAGAGCATTAAAGTTAAAGCCTCCAACAAGTAAAACATTAAAATTAAAAAGATAAAAGGACCTGAGTTTTATTATATATATTATGTACTCCTCCGGTCTTAAATATAAGACCTACTTTGTAGTGTCATTACAAAATGGGTCTTATATTTAGGACTAAAGGAGTATATAATTTGATTAATTTAAGAGAAACATTAAAATTAAAATTATAAAAATAAAAAGAGCTAATATATTATTAAAAAAAGTATAAATACTAAAAAAACACTAAATTAGATATATTTAAGGGAAAATCACAGAAAAAAATGTGAAATATACAAATAGCAAAAAAGATAGCTAAAATTTCATAATGTAGAATGGGAATAAAATCTAAATTATAATTTTGAAATTAAAATGAAATAAAAGCTATGCTATTTATTTTTTCAAAAAAAAGTCATCAGACCAGCCACTATACTCATTGGCAACTAGTTGCCCTAGGTTTTGACACGAGGGATTTGGGGGGTGTTTGGTTTGCAAAAAAAGAAAATTTGAAAAGTGTTTTTATGCAAATTGAGCTAAAATTTCTCTAACATACTTATTTTATACACAATAAAATTACTTTTAAAACTATGATTTGGTTTTCAATCAAATTTGATCTTGAAAAGCAAATGGAGCCACTTGGTGATTTGATCCAAAATTGATGACCACTAAGGCCCTATTTGGCACAACAATTAAAATTACTTATAAATACATTTCATGTAAATTGAGACAAAATTTCTCTCACATACTTACCTTGTATCCCATAAATCACAATTGAAAAGTTGTTTATCAGTCATTCCAAACAGATCACCACCAATGTTTTACTATTAATATAACGCGAAAAAAATATAAGTTAAATACTTAGCTTTGACTATTGATTGTTCACAATTTGTGTATAAATATTGATTACATTTCAATAGGTATTAATAACTTTCGTTTAATAAGTAATAATGCTACTCTTTCAGAGCATTCACAACTTTCATTTCAGTATTAACTACATTTCAATGTAGTATTAAACAATTTTGTAATACAAATTAAAAGTCACATTTTTTAACTCGAATACTTGAAAAAATGAGCACAAAGTAATATCTTGAGAAGATGCTTAATTTCTAAACATGAATTAAGAAAAAGGGTATTTCTGTCATTTTGTTTCAATTTTAAAATCTCAATTTAAGTTTTTCTTCCCTTTTTGTCAATTGCAAACTTCTTTAAACTTCCTAATTTAAGTTTTCAAAATCCCAATTTATATTCCCTCTTTGTGATTTCATATTTTTCAAGGTTTTTTCCTTTCATTTTCCCTATGTTCATTAAATTTTATTTGTTAATTTTTATTCTTTTTAGAGTATTTTTGCAAATATTAAGTTATTGGGTTTTAAAGTGAAATTTTACCTTTTCTTTCAAATAATGCAAGGCAGTTAGATAGAAATTTTTTTTGTGACATAACAAAATACAACTTTATTGTTAGCACACGATAAGACCAAAAAAGTATATTTATAAAAAACACTAAGTCAAACGAGTAGAAAATACGGTTTTCGGACTTAACCACCTAAAAAGCGACATTGGGATGGCTAAAACACGATCCCAAACACAGCCTAATTTAACCATGCAAGTTGTGCCACCTTATACTATTATTGAAATGGAGTAATAATAGCCCTAGTCCTTGTGAGCCCTAAATCTAACTTACCTAAACTTTTATTTACAAAAAAAGAAGAAGTAATAATATGTCACCAAAGAATAAAGGATTTAGGTGTATTTAGCAACCCGAATTATTTTCTTAGACATGTCTAGTATTCTAAAGTATTTTGTATTTTATCTAGTATCCTGAAATATTTTTCAGGTGCATCCAATATCCTAAAATATATCTTATATAATTTTGCTCTTAAAATATTTTATAAGTTAATTTTTTTGGATTAAGATGCATCCGCTACTTTAAACTATTTTTTAATGTGCATATAGTACTCTAAGGTATTTAGTGGTGTAATTTTGCTATCTAGTTGAAAAAGAAAACAAAGCTTCCACTCCTCCGATCTCACCTTTTCCTCCCCCACTGCTCTTCCGTGGCCCCTTGACTCTAAACCTCGCCCTTTCTCATTGTTGCTTCATTGTCGTCGATGCTCTTTTGTAACGCCCTACCTAACTTTACCAGATACTTAACTATTTTGCCACTTCTTCATTTACTTAAGATTATCTATTTACAACACTAGCCATGATAGGAAAAGAACTCAACCAATTGATAAATCACTACGATGGTTTTAAAATCAACACTGCATATGAAACCACTTAACCAGACACAACTATAATTAAAGACACGTCACTAATTGATCACAATATAATTCAATTAAAACAAAGAAAACCCTAACACTTGTTCATAACCTATACCTTATAGTGCTCAAAGTCTTGCTACTAGAGATTTGAAAATTGTAGTACTCAAGTCCCATCAACAATTCATAATAAAGTCACAACAAATAAATCATAAAAGAAAATACAACAAATATTTTATAGGTGGAAATATACTAAATTCAACACAAATGAAAGTAATGGCAATACTACAACTCATCAATGTAACTTTACTCTCTTTAAATCTTTCTTGGCATGCCTTCTCTAGAGCTCTCACATGAAAAAATGTAATAGCAACATAGTGATACAAATATGTCAATAACTATTAGAGCCTAATATTGTAAATTATATTTTTTGTAAAGTGTACAACCATATAGTGCTACTTGTTTGTATCTCATAGGAGCTACTACTCTAAAATACTTTATTGAGCATTATAAAAGAAGAACATGGGCCCTATTAGTCATTTGGATTCTAGCATATTTTATTCATCTTTTACTGTTTCTTTTTCCTTGGCATCAGAGCTAGTTGCGGTCATGTCTACCTTAGCATCCAACGAATCGTCCTCTATTACCAAGACCTACTCTCTATTTAACTCTTCTAGTACAGCTGTATAGTTGGATCACAACAATTATTTAGTTTGGGAATCAATTGTTCTCCCATTGATGTAGAAAAATTGTCTCGAATCTCATGCCCAAGGCACTAGTAATGCACCTCTGAAGCTTGTTCTTGATGGTGCAAGAACTAAAACGAATCCTGCCTGTGCAGATTGGTTTTTAGTGGATCGCATGCTTGTTGGGTGGCTTAGAAACACATTGACTCAAGAGATTGGAACTTAGTCACTTTATTATCGCACTACTATAGATCTTTGGAAAGGAGCTCGAGAACTCACCTCTACTACTTCCAAAGCCAGAGTAATAGTGGTGAAGAACGAGCTGCATTAAAGCAACAAATTTAATTTAAGATAATTGGGAAAAAAAGTAATTTGAAACATAATGTATATATATTACTTACAATCCTCTCAGCAATAGCAGCAGACTCTAGAGTAATATATTAACCCTCTTTAATCCTCGTCGCCTTCCATTTTTCTTGACGAGAAGGACGCTCAATGGGTGAAATGTAGCCAGTAGGATTGGAAGTAGCAGCCATCTGTGCATTCTTCATCCGCTCCTCTATCATACTTCTTTCCAACCCACCATACCCTACAAGAGACATGGTATGTGGGTGCACATTCTGCTCAGATATTTGCTTATTATTTTAACTCAATACCTATGACAATGAAACAAATTCAACAAAGTTAATTTAGTTAAATAAAATATGAACTGATTAAAAACTAAGTTTAAAGAAACCAAACTTGAAATGCAGGGTCTTTACATTGCTTCACAAAACTCTCCTATGCCTTGTTGCTAATGAACTAGTATCGCTCTTTAGAATGCTCACCATTTCTTTTTCCACGAATATAGTGTTTTGTAGGTGTGGATTTAAAATCCCTCCACCATTCATCAAGTTGCTTAAACAAATAGTCTCTTATTTGCGTAGTGATGAGAATATCAAATGTCAGCTGCAATACAATGGCATAGGGTTATAAGTAAATAAGCAATTATAATTGAAATAAGTAGAGAAAAAAATTCGTAATGTACCAAAATATCCAACTAGGAATGTCAATCCCAATCCTACTACATACGACATAACTGAAGGGAATTGAAAGACGCGCAACGGAAAATAAATTTAAAATTTTCAATCCCTTGCCCGGATCTACCGATTGTGTTTAAATCAAGTAGTAAGAAGTATTACCTTCGGTGTTCGATTTCTTGGTGGCTCGGGGATTCCGCCGTCCATAATGCCTCTGCTCGCCTCTTTTATCGCTCGAAGTCGACAACTCGGATCAGCTTCCTCTACCGATATCCACACGAACAGCGTTCCAATCATGAATGACGTGCTAGCACCTCTTGTCCTTCTAGGGTTTATGTTCAAAGAATCCGTCCTCCCTTCTCTATCTTTGGCCATCTCTTATCTGCAAGTTTTTTCACTCTCACACCCAAAACCCTAGCTCCTAATATCAAATATATAGGATGCTATAGGTATTATGAAGGATATTTAATTTCAAAATTAATTCTAAATTAATTCTGAAATTAATACAATATCAAATATTGCCTAATCAGATAAGAAAACAATTAAATAAATATGGTTTATATCAAATCCGTCCCACAGATTTAATTCACCTATTTATTTAATTCAAAATAAAGATATGACGGAATTATATTTGATTTATTCTCATAAATCAAATTTGAGATATTATATTATATCTTACCAATTTAAAATTGATATAGATCTAATTTATCCTTATAAATTAAATCTAATAATTAATATCTCTTATATTTATATAATATGTATATATATATGAATTTATATATATATACACGTCCACCCTATATTATTCATTGAATCTGGACATATCTTAGATTCAACGAATCTGGACATCATAGCTCGTGTTGGGCTATTTTGTGTGCGACCCTGTAGGCCCATATGAAGTTGGCAGTGGGCCATTAACTATAATGACTCATAAGTCGTAAGCGGTCTCTAGTAAGACATCATGACTACCCAAATCATATGATGATCGTTGAACGATGTAACCTTTCATACAACCATATCACGTCCCTTTTGTCACACGACATTTTGGTCATGGATGAGGCATGGAGAACGTCATCTTCCTATTCATGACCGTTACTTTCTCAATCCCTAAGTAGTCTGAGTATAGAAACGGAACTACCTTTCCATTATAGTATGGCCATACATTTCTCAGACTCACTCATCGAGGGGCCCAGTAATATCTCTCTACGAATGTGAGGGACAAATTCCATCTTGACCATTCACATTCCTCCGCATGAAAAACCACTAAACTTGAACATAGTCTTTATGATCACTCGGTCAAAAGTGACTTTTGACTAGGTCAAAGCTGAGCGTTTCTCATGTAGGAATCCATGATGATCTCAAGTCAAAGGGCACAGTGACATGGTTTGTATATGAGAGAAGCTTATGACTTAACCCATGCAGCTCTCTCATAGCGGGTCGGTCCAACACCTTGTACTCTTACATGTGCCTATGACTTTGATTTATATCTCTATATATCTTCAAAGTCATACTGGTCTTATTTCATCTCTACTCCCACATAGATGACCGACTAGGGACATTTAGGATAAATCATGAGTTATCCAAGGATAGTCATCATAGTAAACATGCAAATAATATGATAACATAATTAAGAATTCATAAATCAACAATGTTCATAAGACAATGATTGGCCCCTAGGGCACAATTTCCAACAATAACCCACATAACTAGTAAATTGAGCCCTAGTCTTTCCTACAGGTTTCAAATCATTATCAAACTCCACTATAATCCTCATGGGCTATGTGGTCTCATCACGTAAAGCCAAATGCCTCATACGGGTTGGCCCTCTACCCTTTCTCTGGCTAGTAGTAAAGGAGGTGTCGTCACCAGAACCCTGTTGACTGAATCCGTCCATTTTCTGTTCAAACAACAACCAATTAATAAATGTAAGAATAAAAAATATCAAGTTAATACAAAACATTAAGTATATTTAACAAAAAAATCATATTATGAATAATAATAATAATAATAATAATAAAAAATATGAAATGAATTTAATAAGAAATATCAAATAATTTATTTAAGCTTTGCAACGATTATCCTCTCAAATTCCTTCATAATGATCATCTCTAATAACATAGTCATCATCTACCAAATCTAATTTAACTGTTTTAGGTCGAGTAGCTGTGAAAGGCGGGGTGTCATCAAGATTAAACTCTGAGTTACTATCATCTCCACCAACTCCTTGCCTCTTACCTTGAAGCACGATAGACAATTTCTTCTTTGCTAGATCGGGAACATAAAACACTTGTTTTGCTTGACTAACTAAAATAAATGGCTCACCTCCATATCCAAACCTCTCAAGAGCGATCAAAACAAATCCAAATTCTTCATCTACTTACACAGCATTACTATTAACCTACTTATATTTAAAGATGGGAACTTTCAACCTGGTATAACTAGCCCCCCATAAGGGTGCTCATAGGACGGGACGACCCCGTCCCACTCCCATCCCGAAAATTGGGACAGGACAACCTTTTTGTCCCATGTCCCGTTCCGTTGGTGTCTTGTCTTAATTGGGACAGGACGGGACAGGGACGGGACAAGGACGTCCCATATGGTTTTTTTAAGTTTTTTATTTGAAAACCAGTTTTATATGAAATGTAAAAAAAAAAAAGATATCATGATAAAAATTGTACAAAAAATAAATAAAAACTGGTCAAAATTGGTAGTGATTGAAAATTAGTAACAAAAAAAAGTTTCTAGTAATCTTAAAAGATCAAAAAATAAATAAACTCAAAATGACCACTAAAAAGTATCATAAAACTCTTATAGAAAAACTTGTAAATAACATAATCAAAGAAACAATTATTAGCTACGAGCTTCCACCAAAGTAACAATTATAGCTACCAACTACAGGTTTCAACAAACTATAACAATTAAGTCCAAAATAAAATAACTTAATCAATGTAGCAAACAACATGAATGAGCAATAAACAATTCAACATTTTCTAGTTCTTTGATCCTTCCTCTTCGTCTAAGAGATTTGAAGCTGCTGATTCTTCTGCAAAAAAGAAACACAAGGACAAAAAAATATTACCAGTAAATTAACAAATATGAACAAAATGGGAATTAAATAAAACAATGAATAGATATTACCTTGTACTATGACATCAGTGTCGTTAAAATTATCAATATCAAGTCCTTTTAGTTTTACTATCGATGGAGATAGCCAATTTTGTGCGCAAATTAGTGCCTCAGTCATCTTTGATGATAGCGAACTTCTGAATTCATCAATGATATGGCCACCTGTACTAAATGCAGATTCTGAAGAAACAGTAGAGACAGGCATGGCTAACACATCACGTGCGATCAATGAAAGGACCTTGTACTTAAAGCCATTCACTTTCCACCATCCCAAAATATCAAAGTCAAGATCACGTGCTTCAGCTAGCTCAGCTTGAAGATACTTGTCCACCTCTGCGTATTTATCTGCCAAAATCTTAGTGTCATTGTCAGCAAGGAATCGTTGCAATGAAGACCTGGAACCCAACAAGGTTCTACTTGTTTGAGTCGAAGAAGCATTATTACCACTTGTTTGTGCTTGACTCTGAGGATTAAGACCTGGAACCCAACAACTGCTATCACTAATAGAGGATTAAGATTTTCTAACCTTCCCCAACACTTATTATACTTGCTCTGCATACTCTTAGCCATGTCAACCACTAAAGAACTAGGATCATTTGCACTTATATTTAGCATAACAAACACATCAACTATTTGTTGGAAGCATAAATTTGAGGTAACAAAAAGTGATCCTGAAAATTGCAAAGGTATTGATAAAATTCTTGCAAGAACAAAACAAAATCTTTTGCATCTTTCCAATCCAAAGCATCAGGAGGACCAATTAATTTTTTTCTAAGAAATTGGTTGTGTAATCTATATCTTCTTTCTCCATCCTTTCAAAAACACTGCTGAATTTAATAGCACGCTCCAACATCATGTAAGTTGAATTCCACCTAGTTGGACAATCCATGGTAAGTAAACTCTTTGAGTCAATTTTCATTTTCTCCACAAGCTGTTTGAATTTACAAAACCTTGCTAGAGAACTTCGTACATACTTAACAGCATTTCGAATGCTTTCAATACACCTATGCATATCCTTTACACCATCAGAAACAACCAATTCAAAATATGTGCACAACACCATAAGTGCAAGAAGACCCATCACATACTAAACCATTCCAATGTTTTAGAACATCTTTCAATTTTGTTACTGCAGTGTCGTTTGAAGAAGCATTATCAACAGTGATGGTAAAAACTTTATCAATACTCCAAAATAATAAGCATTTCTCAATTTCTGCTGCAATTGTATAACCCTTATGGTTTTCAACTACACAAAAATTCAATATTCACTTTTGGTATGTCCAATCTTCATCAATCCAATGAGCAGTCAAGCACATGTAGTTAGAATTCTGATTAGAAGTCCAAGTATCTGTAGTGAGGGAAACACGAACTTTTGTTCTTTTAAAATACCTTCTCAAATTTGTTGCTTCTTGAAGGTACAACTTCAAGCAATCCCTAGTAATTGTTGCTCGTGAGGGGATATGAAAGTGAGATTCTAATTCACTCAGTAGCCCTTTAAAACCCTCACCTTCAACAATTTGAAAAGGCATTTCATCCAATATCAAAAATTTTGCAAGAGCTGTTCTACATCGTTCTTGATTAAATAAATGATGAGTCAAAGTATTAGTGGTTCCTATGCAAGAACTCGATAACAAAGATTGCTTGAATTTGTCAGCTCTATTAGGATTTCTTGGACACCTATTTACATGTTTTAGCAATCCATTTGTACCATATGTAGGGCCACAAGCAATTGTTTTTGAGCAATACTTACATTTTGCTCGAAGTTCCCTTTTTGAGTCTAAAGTAGGCCTTTCAAAATGCTCTCAAACAGAAGATCTATGTCTCTTTCTTGATCCTTCTTCTTCTTCTTCTTTTTCTCCCACATTATTTGTCACATTTGTGTCCTTTTCCTCTTTAGTAACAGGTGTTGATGCAATTTGAGTTTGGGGATCTGCTTCAGTTTTTTGTATGCTTTCTCTAAGTGTTTGTGTAGAGGCCATTGTTCTTTACAATGTAAAGACACAGGACCTTTTAGAAGTTAAATACTAGTCCTGCCAACAAAATCAACAAAATAAAAAAGAGTGATGCTATTCAATTTTTTAAATTAAAAGTTCAAGGACCACTCACCATAAGGGAACAAAACAACCAACATTATTTTAATTAAAATAATATTCATAGTAGAGAGTTATTAAGCCTGTGATGAGTTCGCATAGTCAGCAAAACAGAGAAAACCATGATATGAAAAAAAACTGAGCCGATGTAATTTAACTATAAGTTAGCAAAACAGAGAAAACCATGATATGAAAAAAACTAAGATCAAACACCAACTTTTCATTTGAAAGATATAAAATACAGAAAACAACATAGGGTATACAACTATATACAGAACGGAACAGTGTTGCGAAGTTTTTGATACCTTTATCTGAACGTCCCAAGGAATGGTAAAGGAAAAAACAAAGCAAGTTCACTGCGAAAAACGAGGGACGGAGGGAGGGAGGGAGCGAGATCACTTACAATTGAAGCTTTTTCAGAAAACAATGCAAGAAAACTAGGAATCAGTATAATTCCATTGCTCAATACAACTTCAAAATGACCAGGAAAACTTCTCCGCCTATGTTTTCATATCATGGTTTCATGCGGCAGCACTAATGCTATGAAATTGATTAATTAGGGATTTAGGTTGCTTTTATAGTTTCTTTTGAAGATAAAAATAAAAATAATAAAAATTATATTATTATAATATTATTAATATAATAATTTAAGTAAATTTATAAAATATGATAAAGATAATAATTCGGGACGGGACACTCCTGTCCCACGTCCCGTCCCATCTCGAAAATTTTCAGGACGGGACTGTCCTATCCCAAAATGACTGGGATAGGGACGGGACATAATTGAACACCCCTAGCCTCCCATATCTCTTTTATTATTCCATAATAGGACATTACCGCCAATGCTGGGTTTCTATCAATTAGCAAAATGCATAGCTTCGGCTACTACTATCACCCCACTGTTCTGCATGGTACTCTTGTCATCTTGGGTTTTTGTGTAAAATGAATAACCATTTATGTCATATCCGTCCCAACACAAAACCTCAAAACAAGCCCCTGCAACTAGCTTCTGTATTATCTCAGAAGGATTGTCATCTTTTAACACTTCTTGTTTGAACCACTCTGCAAATGACTTATTATGTTCATTAGCTAGTTGCATATCGTTCTTTCTTGGATTTAAGTTCTTCAACATATTCTTGTGAGCATTTAAGTAAGGAAAAACTTCATCCGTGTTGTTTAAAATGTATAGATGTGCTTGTATTACAACTTCTCTTGACATAAACATCACTATAACACCTTGTGTTCTCTTGCTTCTCCCCTGATCATGTCAAGATTGAGGAAGTCCAACTGCCTTTATCTTATCAAGATATGCGTTACAAAACTCAACTGTCTCCTCAGCTACATATCTCTCAACAATTGATGCCTTAGGCCGATAAGGATTCTTAGAGTACCCTTTTAGGATTTTCATGTATCTCTCAAACGGGTACATCCACCTTAACTACACAGGGCTGTAAAGTCATATCTCTCGCACAAGATGAGCTATCAAGTGGACCATAATGTCAAAAATGATGGAGGAAAGTGCATTTCCAATTGGGAGAGGATCACATAACCTTAATTTTTTAATTCATCTAACTCAACAGGATCAATGACTTTGCTACAAATGGTGCTAAAAAACATACAAAGCCTTGTAATAGTACTTCTCACATCGGTTTTTATAATGCCTCGAATAGCAAGTGGAAGTAATTGTTGCATCAACATGTGACAATCATGAGACTTCATCCCTGTTATCTTCAAATCTTACATTGAAACAAGTTTGTTCAAATTAGAAAAATAACCTTGTGGCACCTTAATGCTATTGACAAAACTACAGAAACTTCTTTTCTCTTCTTTTAATAACATGTGCGCAACTGGATGTAAATAAGCTCTCTTACCATCTCTTTCTTGTGAATAGAGGAGTTTTTTTATTCCAATTTCGACTAAATCTCATCTTGTATTGATTCCATCCTTAGTTTTTCCACTTATATGTAAAAGTGTACCAACAAAGCTCTCACACACATTCTTCTTTACATGCATCACATTTAGACTATGTCTCATATCAAGACTTTGCCAATATGGAAGATAGAAAAAGATAGGATTTTTTTTCCATATATTCCTCTCAACGGCAGTCTTCTTCTTCTTTTTACCGAAGACCACATTGATTCCCTTCGTTAATAAACTTCATCTCCAGTTAATGGTATTAGAGTCATTTGATATTCTTCTGAGCCGTTAAATGCCTTCTTCAACCTACAGTAAGGGTGGTGCTGACTACGAAACCTTCTGTGACCACGGTAGACCGTTTTCCTGCCATGCTTAAGTTGCTTGTCGTGGGTGCTTTATTCGCATATTAGACATGCTTTATGCCCCTTAACACTGTATCCTAACAAATTTTCATATACCGAAAAGTCATTTATCATGGTGAAGATCATGGCCTATAAATTGAAGGTCTCTTGTTTATATGCATGAAACAAATCAACACCTTCATCCCATAATTTCTTCAAATCCTCAATTAAAGGTGCCAAATAGACATCGATATCTTTTTCCAGTTGTTTTGGCCTCGAGATCATCAAAGATAGCATGGTATACTTTCTTTTCATACATAACCAAGGAGGCAAGTTGTAAATTACAAGGAGTATCGGCCAAGCACTGTGTGTGCTACTAAGATTACCATATGGATTAATTCCGTCTGTACAAAGCCCTAGCTGAAGGTTTCTTGGCTCGCTACCGAGTTGAGAAAATTTTTGATCTATTGTTTTCCATTGAGAAGAATCTGCTGGGTGACGAAGCTTTCCATCACATATTATCTCATCGAAATGCCATCTCAAGTTCTTTGCTTCTGTGACATTAGCAAATAGACGCTTAAATTGTGGTATTATTAGAAGATACCACAGAAACTTCAAAGGAGAACTTTGGTCATCTCATTATAATCACCATCATCTTTCTTAACTTTGTATCTTGAAGTCCCATATTTAGAGCACTTATTCAACCCTTCATACTGATTTCTGAATAATATACAGTTATTAGGGCACGCATGTATCTTCTCATATTCTAAACCCATTGGATGCAAAATTTTCTTTGTTTCGTACATTCGTTTTGGAAGTGAATTCCCCTTTGGAAGAATATTGTTCAGCAGTTTAAGCAATTCCATGAAACTAGCATCGGTCCAACCATTTTTTGCCTTCAAGTTCATCAATTTCAAAACGGTTGTCAACCTTATGTAACCATCTTTGCACCCTGGGTATAAAGGCGTCTCTGTATCACTACACAAAGTTTCAAAAGTGAGAGAGTACTATGTAGAGGATTCAAACCTTATGTCACGAAACATATCTGAAATTCTATCACTAAAGTCTTCATTCACAACCTTATCCTTTCCAGGCAATGTAGTCTTTCTAATTTCTCCATGCCATATATAATTTGTATACCTCAAATTTATCCCATCACAGATAAGATACTCTTTTATCTTAGAAATACTCTGCCAACTATTGCTTAAGTATTTGACACAAGGACAATAGTACAATCCATCTTTTTTACTAGGGGCATTTCTCTAAGCAAACTCATGAAATCTTTCAATCCTATCCTTATATTCTTTGCTAATTCTCTTAGCTTTCATCCAATTATGATCGATTGTTCGACAGAGTCAATGAACATAGTTATCAAACTCAATTCTAACTCCTCAATTCAAATATTGATCAAATAAAATAAGCAAATGTTAGTCAATAAATTAAAATTGATTAAGATTTAATTACAAATTAAAGGGAATGTCTCTTTTTTAAAAATAAAAAATTCTACAGAATTTCTCCTTAAATATATAACAAAGGGACAATTATAATAAAGGACCAAGAAAAAGTTATATTTATTATAATGAATCTTAAAAATTGTAATTATTTAAAAGGACCATAAATATATTAAATATATTATAATAAAAAATGAAATATATATTACTTTTAAAAATTAGATTAAGTAATTTCTTAAAAATTGTTTTATATAGTGAATAAGCGAAAATATTGATAAAAATATAAAATCAAACAAACATATATAAGTTTTGTAAAATAGTTAAACAAAAATTATTTTAATCAAAATTAAAACTATTCTTCATAACATATTTCAACATGCATAAAGTTTTATAAAAATATTAAATTAATTTAATATAATTTCTTTTCAAACACTTGTTTCTAATTTAAAGTTATAGAAAAAATAAAAATAGATTTGTATATAAAATTTAGTTTTTTGTAAAAATAAATTAAAACACATATATACTTAAAGAAGTAAATTTTTGTAAAAATATTATTCCCTTTAGGTCCTCCATTCTAATTCTTCTTATAACAAATCTCAAATTATTTAAAAAATAAACAAATCAATCAATCAATCAAACCAACTTAACAATGTAAGAAACAAATTAAAGACAGGATAAATTTGAAGAAATATAACAAATAAAACAAAAATAAGAATTCAATTTCAAACTAATTCAATAAATAAAGATTCTTAAAGCTAAAACTTCTGAATCCAAAACGGGAACACAAATGATATCCATTTGCAATGAAATTTTAAATAACACTTTATTATCAATCAAAGTTTATAACGAAAAAAAAATCACAAAACAATGAACAAATTATTTTTTTACTAAATTATCAAATTTATTATAAAAAATACCAAAAATTCGAAATAAATATAAAAAAATTATTAAAAAAATCAAAAACTTCAAAACTAATCAACTTCAAATATTTAGACATGTTTCTAATACCATATATAGGAAGAAATTGAGGTTTTCTCATACCAAATGCCACCAATCAACAATTCAAGTACATAAAAAACGCAAAATCAACAATGCAAGCCAACCGCAATGTAAAACTAACAAACCTATTCAAAATACAATAGATTTTTATGGTTAAAACATCTAAGAAACTAAGAAAATTTGAAAAGATTGAAAGAAGAGGATACTCACACAGTAGTCACAGGCGCAAAGTTGGGTGTTCAAACGGCGGTTGATGGCGGCAAGACACCACAAGCTAATTGAAAGAGTTTAAACAGTGGAAAAGGTTAGGGAATGGCTGGTAATGAAAGTTTATTGGTGGTGGGACAGAGGGGAACCACGGCGCATTGATACGAAACTATGAAAATGAGTAAAAACTAAACCCTATGGTGGGTTATTTTAAAACTTTTCACGGCAATTTTCTTAATAACTGCCGTGAAAAATCAAACATGAGGCCACTTATTCACAAAAATACCACCACCTTTTTTTCCACTGCATTTTTCTTCTTAACCACTGTTATTTTGCGACGTTAAATATCTTTTTTCTAGTAGCGTAGGTTGATTCATAATAACCCAACTGATGTGCATTTTTCTAATCACAGCTGTACTGTGAGGAACAAGGAGATAGGACAGCTTCTGATACAAGGGATGCCTAGACAAGGAATGTACCCCATAGTGCATAGTAGGGTCAAGATGGAGCCTCGAATCTATGCAGTAGATTATGAATCAGATGCAACTAGTGAATTTCTTAGGTGGCATTATGCTTTAGATCATCCTAGTATTAAAGTTTTTAAGCAAACTATGAATAAATGTAATATGAAATTTCCTATCAATGAAAAGTTTATTTGCGAGGCTTGCCAATATGGAAAATTGAAATTATTGCCTTTTCCAAGTTCTGATTCACATGTTTCTTCTCCCCTTGAATTGATTCATAGTAATTTATGGGGTCCTTCACCAATACAATCATCAAGAGGTTATCATTTTTATATTCATTTTTTAGATGATTATAGCCGTTACACTTGGCTATGTCCTTTAAAGCATAAAGGTGAAGCAGTGGCTGCTTTTAAACAGTTTTGGGCATTTGCTAGAAATCAATTTAATTTTAAAATTAAAGCATTAGAATGTGATAATGGTTTTGAATACAAGCCATTCATTCCTATTGCCTAGGAAACTAGAATTAACCTTCAGTTTACATGTCCATATACCTTCTCTCAAAATGGCCAAGTAGAGAGGAAACATAGACACATTATCGAAACTAGACTTACCTCATTAGCTTAAGCAAGCATGCCTCTTGTATATTGGGTTGATGCCTTTCAAATGGTAGTTTATCTCATTAATCATTTACCTACTCCGGTCTTGAAAGGTGAAACACCTTTGTTCAAGTTGTTTAAAATAGAGCCAGATTACAAACAACTTCAGCCTTTTGGATGTGCTTGCTATCCATGTTTGAAGCCTCATAATAAACACAAATTCCAATTTCATAGTTAGAAATTTGTTTACCTAGGTCTTGCTCCTGAACAAAAAGGATACAAATGTCTGAGCAGTTAGGGAAAAACTTTTATTTCAAGACATGATTTTTTATCCTTCAATTTTTCCTTTTGTTTTAGGATTTTTGAATCGTCAAGAAGGGATTGTAGCTCTAGAATATGTAATCCCCCTCATCATTCAAGCTAACGAAGGTTCTTAACCTTGTTTGGCAATTCAAAATTTGCCATCCAATAGCAGTTCTGTTGGTTCTATTTCTGATTATGCAAGTAGACAAGGCTCCCCTGTTCTTCATGAACCTGATTCTCTACTATCTCATCAAAATCATGGGTCACAACTTAACAATCAGAAAGAGCAATCTTCTACAAATAAGCTTAATGAGTCATCTGATTTAACTTCATCTACTTCTTTACCTCGAGCCCAAAATGTGCATCCAATGGTTACTAGGGCCAAGGATGGCATAACTAAGCTTAAACATCCATATATTGGACTCCTTAATGCTGAAGACCCAATTTCTCTATCTAAGGCCACTGAACCATCTTCAATTAAAGATGCCTTATCATCTGATTGTTGGAAGTGAGCCATGGAAGAAGAGCTTACTACGTTGAGCTGAAACAAAACGTGGGTACTTGTTCTTTACCATGGACAAAAACTTGTAGACAACAAACGGATTTTCAAAACCAAATTCAAGGCAGATGGGTCGATTCTCAAACACAAAGCTCATCTTATAGCTGAGGGGTTTCAGCAGATAGCAGGGGTTGATTATGGAGACTTTCAGCCGTATTGTTAAACCAACAACCATTCTAGTTGTTTTGTCCATTGCTGTGACATTTAATTGGGAAATTCGTCAGCTTGATATGAATAATGCATTTTTGAATGGCTTCTTAAGAGAAGATGTCTATATGAAGCAACTAGAAGGATTTCAAGATCCACAGTATCCTAATCATGTATATAAGTTGATTAAAGCTATTTATGGATTGAAACAAGCTCTAGGAGCTTGGTTTGATAAATTGAGATTTACATTGTTGCAGTGAGGTTTTCAAAATGCCAAAAGTGATGTTTCTCTTTTTATGTTGAGAACTAAAAACTTAACTGTGTTTGTTTTAATATATATATTGATGATATACTTGTCACTGGAAATAGTACGAGCTATTTATAGGAATTTATTGGGAGGTTGAATAAACTATTTGCTCTTAAAGATTTAGAGCGGGTGTATTATTTTTTAGGACTTGAGATATATCGTGATTACTCTAGAATTTATCTGAATCAAGCTAAGTATACCTTAGACTTGTTGAAAAAGTTTGATATGTATGACTGTGCTCCAGTTGCCACTCCTATCGTTGTTGGCAAACTAATTTCAGCTGAAGATGGAGAGTTTAATACCTGATCCAACAAAGTATAGACAATCCATAAGGTCACTTCAATATTTAATTACTACTCACCCAGATGTTGCTTATGTTGTCAATAAACTTAGTCAGTTTTTGCCTCAACCTCATACCAGTCATTTTCAAGCTGTTAAGCATATTTTTTGATATCTAAAGGGATCTTATAACCTTGGTCTGCATATTAGGCCATGTCAATCTCTTTTAATTACTGCTTACACAGATGCTGATTGGGCTATAGATATTGATGATAGAAAGTCAATGGATGGTATGTGTATTTATTTGGGTGATATTTTAATTTCATGGTCATCTAGAAAGCAAAGAGTTGTCTCTAGATCAAGTACCAAGTCTGAATATAGGGCTTTAGCAAACTGCGCAGCTGAAATTTAGTGGCTAAAATCACTAGCATTTGAGTGGGGTTTATTCTTAAGAAGTCCCCTAGTAATCTGGTGTGATAATTTGAATGCTAGAGCCTTAGCTGCTAATCCAGTACAACATGCAAGAAGTAAACATATTGAGATTGATGTGCATTTCATATGTGAACTTGTGTGAGCTAGTGTCATTGATGTGAGATATGTTCCTTCCTCTTCTTAGATTGTTGATTGCTTCACTAAAGCATTATCCCACACACAGTTTCAGCAACTCAGGACCAAACTCGGGATGTTCATCACACCCTCTCGCTTGAGGGGGAATGTTATAGCCTAACATTGTAAATTATATTTGTTGTAAAGTATACAGCTGTATAGTGCTATGTGTTTGTATCTCATAAGAGCTATTATTCTATAATACTGTATTGAGCATTATAAGAGAAGAACACGGGCCCTATCATTCATTGTGGTTCCAGCATATTTTATTCTTCTTTTACTGTTTCTTTTCTGTAACTAGTTACTTTGCCTACCACACACGACTGGACGTCCCAGCATGTGCTCATGAAATATTAGGTGGGATAGGTGTAAACATTTATTTACATATGAACACATGAATACGTACATTACAATATAATCATAATACACATAGTAATTTGGTTCATAGTGTACAAGCAATCAAAATCATGATACTCAATATAATCGCGATACTCAACGTAGTCATGATATTCATAACCTCTCTTTTATGTAAATTTTTAAGGAAGCAAATTTGGTGACTGATTGGGTTACTAGAAGTTCAGGGATTCTGTTCAGTTGATTGGAATTAGGCATAATTTTAATACCAGATGATATTAATGGTTGTCTTTGTGTTCGTTTTCTTGTTGCTGGATTTGAATGCTTTTTGTGACAAAAATTGAAAATAAAAGGAGTGCCAATGTCACCTCAAAATCAAATTATCTTATCCGCAGGTGGACACGCGTCACTCATGCTTGGCGAAAGAGACAAAAAATGGGAAAACGGCTTAGTCAAGCAACGGTGTCGTTTTGAAAGATGACTGTTTCATTCCTAACGGTTTCCGCGGCCATCGACTTCTTCAGTCCGGGCTTGGCCAGTCAAGGACCAGGAAGGCAGAAGCGGTAGAAGATAATGGCTGGTTTTGGCGGGAAAAAGGTGCGCCAAATGCTCGGAGGCAATGGTCTGGGCCACGTCATCGCTGCGGCGGCCGTTACTCTCCTCCTCCGCCTATTCTCTAGTCCTGCACCTGCCGCACTCTTGCCGGAAAACGAGAATGACGACCCCTGCGATAAGGAGGAGGATGCCGACGCCGGTAAAGCTCCGGTTTCCGGAAAAGTTTCTCCAGTCACAATCCGTTGGAGCAATATCACGTGCTCCCTGTTCCGTAAATCCTCCGAGCCTGTAAGTTCCCGCAGTTTTATTCCTCTTCTTCTTATATAGTTCATCATTTTCCCGTGTGGCCAGGGCATGTGGAAGTACTATTTTGTTGCTAATAATTGATAATACGTAGATTTTGAGTTCGGATTTCTGTTTTGCTGCGACATTTAATTTCACTCAGAGCTGTGTAATTGTTTTTCATTATTGCTGGATTAACAAAGCAATCCTGTAAACTGTTCATAATGCCGTTCTTCGCAGTCTGATATCTCAATCAGAAAAATACCATTACCTGGAAATTTTATTTCAACAGTTTAAATAATTTTACATCATGACCCTAAAGGAAGTTGTGGACAGATAAATTAATAGCGTCATGGGAGTTTCAATCTTCTATTTTCTTTGGGAATAATGAGAAATGCCGGGGGTTATTTAAACAGGTGAAATTTTTGCTTAAAAATGTGAGTGGGGAAGCACAACCTGGAAGGCTATTAGCTATAATGGGGCCGTCGGGTTCAGGAAAAACTGCGTTGCTTGATGTTCTTGCAGGCCAGCTGGCGGCATCACCTCAGTTGCATTTGTCAGGCCTTTTGGAGTTCAACGGAAAGCCAAGTTCAAACAAAACTTTCAAGTATGCTTGCCTTGGCTGTAATTTTCACTTCATGCAACTTTCTCAGAATTTCCTTTTAAATTAATGAGGAGATAAATTGGTGTGTTGTTTTCTGCTGCAGGTTTGCTTATGTAAGACAGGAAGATCTATATTTCTCTCAGCTCACGGTGCGGGAAACACTGTCTCTTGCTTCAGAACTACAGCTTCCTGGCATTTCTGTTAAAGAGAGAGATGAATATGTGGATAATCTTCTGTTCAAACTAGGCCTGGTGAGATGCTTTCTTATGTAGTGATTTGAAAAAGTGGAGAAGTTCTAGTAGGTTTACCCATCAAACTCCAATCACACTCTTCCATTTGTTCAAAAGAATGAATTGAATCCTTCTGTTTTCTGTTCTGCCTTCTCCTTGTCCCTAATTATTATTTTCTGTTCTCGTGTAATTATTGAGGTTGTCCTTTAAATTTTATATATTAAAACGTGATATTCTTGTTGGTGGCCCTATGTTACTGATCTTAACTACTTAATATTCTTGAATCTCTGTCTTAAAAAGGTCAGTTGTGCTCATACTGAAGTTCTTGGAATCAGTAGTGGTGAAAAGAAGCGCCTAACTCTAGCAAGTGAGCTGATTGCATGCCCATCTGTAATATTTGCTGATGAACCCACCGCCGGTAATCATGCCTCTTTGAACTATTCTTTAAATGGAGTTGACCCTTGCATGTGTCTTCCTCATATTGTTAGTATAAATAATATTATAACTCACCTTGAATGAGCCTCCTTTTCCTAGGATGTTCTAATATGTAAGTGGAGGGGGTGGCGGGCGAGAAAAGAAGAGCAGTATGAAATTCATATATGCAACTTTAGATTCAAATGCTCTGACCATTTACCAATCTGATATTTTTTCTATTAGAAATCCCATATTAGTGAAAGGATGTAATACCAGAGTCAGATAGATAATTAATACCAGTCAGATATATACTAGATATAATATTTCACTCAACTATGCCATCCTTAGCTCCATTTTTTTACTCTTCATAACAATATACTTTATTAGGAGTGTATCTTAGAAGTCCAGGGTTGTAAGTTAGTTGGCTTGTGTTATACTCAACCTAAAAGTATATTCCATTTTGTTTTGGTCCTTCGCATATCAACTCTGATGCTTCTATTCCGGTCATGCATTTCTTGAGATGCTAAACCTACGTCCTTTTTTTCTTTTTTTAACATGAATAATTCGTAAGTGAGGATTAAGGCAGGCTGTGTTAACTATTTTGTTATTTTGTTAAAGGCGCCAGTTTCATCTTCTTAGTAGCATTCATTTTTTTCTTAGCCCAACTAGTTGCCTATACTTAATTCACATAGCTATGGACAAATATCACGCATAAGGTAAAATAACTAAGATCACCTACATATGTAATTTCTGCCTTTAACAAATTAGACATTTGAAGATATTACATGGATAAAAGCATATACATTGATTTTAGAATGTCTCTGACTTCTTTTATTTTACTCTTGTTCGTCAATAATTTATATGCGGTGATTTCAGGACTTGATGCCTTCCAAGCTGAGAAAGTCATGGAGACTCTTCAACACCTGGCACATGATGGTCATACGGTAATTTGCTCTATACATCAGCCAAGAGGTTCAGTGTATAGCAAATTGGATGACATTGTCTTGCTAACAAAGGGTTCACTTATTTATGCTGGTCCTGCTCATAAAGAAATATTGACGTACTTCTCAAAATTTGGGTAATCAGCTAAACTTTCTATATATTGTGCCATCCTGCATTCTTCAAGTTGAAAATTCTCCTTTGAAAAAGCGAAAAAGAAAAACGTATTTAAAGAAAGAGGCTCACTATAAGTTGAATCACTGAAATTGATCTCTTAATAACTAATCATGGTTTTTGCCATCAGGGCATCATACTCTGAAACAGAAGGTTTAAAAATAAGCCAAGAAACTGCTATTACAAAAGTTATCAAATTTTCAACTTTGATTTTAAAATGTCTCTAATTTGTTTTCTCAATTTGGATAGTAATATTGTGACAATCCTGCTTCCTAGAGAAACATCATACACCTATATTTGTCTTAGTTAACAGATCAATCGACTATCAAAGTGACCAGCACAGAATTTACCGAAGTAACAAGCCAGTATTATGAGTTATAAATGATACTTTTGCCTCAGTTCTCCGAAGTTTGAAAAGCACTCATTGCTGGCCTTAATGCTAACTATGCTTGTGATCAATTTATACACATCTGGTGATCATTTCTCTGTTTATGATAAATATGATTTGGTGGTGAACTTGCTTTTCTTGTTGTGAATTCTGATTATAGAAGTTACAAAATCCATATTGGAAAATCTTTCAAAAAAGGTTTATCCAATCAAGGCATTATACCATTTGCTCATTGCTAACGTCGAAAGAAAATGCAACCAAGAATTAGTGGATGGGGATGATACTTTTGCACCTTGAATTTTAAGGCTATGACTTAATGACTGTTATTGGTCGATAGTTGTTTATGACTCAAAGTACAGGTACCACTGCCCAGATCATGCGAGTCCTGCTGAATTTTTGGCTGATCTTGTATCCATTGACTATAGTTCTGCTGAAAGTGTCCATTCCTCTCAAAAAAGAGTTGATGGTCTTGTAGATTTATTCTCACAAAGACTACCTACGATAGTTTATGCAACTCCAATTGCAAGAGATGAGCTCTCCAAAGGTGTTAAAAAAATCAGCAAAAGAACTTTAGCTAGGAAGAAAGGAGGCTGGTGGAAACAATTCTGGTTGCTCCTCAGGCGAGCATGGATACAGGTCTACCTTTCTTTCATTTTTTTCATGGTCACGGCTCATTTGTAGACATGCTTCTTAAATTGCACCAGAGGTATTTTATAAATGAAAACCAAAACCATAAGAATCATGGCCTATAATGATGATATCGCGTGTTTATTTGGTCTAATTACATATCTTCCTGGTAGGATCCACATTTGAAATATTCCTTAAATTTTATGTATAGAAAAAAATGGTGAGATATTACTTAACAAAGGGTATTGCTTTGATTATCCTTTTCTCATCTTATATTTTTATTCCCATTTATACGTACAGCTTAAACAAGATGAGTTAAGTCCTTCAGTTTTTCATCCCTTCTCACTGACAAGATGCATACAAATTATTTAGATCTTCTGCTGAAGGAGAATAAAATCTTCTCTCATTCAATGTAATGAATAATCCTAATGCTAGAGCAGGTCTTCCGTGATGGGCCAACAAACGAAGTATGGGCAAAAATATCATTTACATCAGCAATAACACTTGGGTCTGTTTTCTGGAAAATGGGAAGATCTCAGACTTCAATACAAGACAGAATGGGATTGCTTCAGGTTTGTAAAGTTATTTATTCTTTCACGTTGCGGAAGTTCAGAACAACTCTGAAAGATTCCTAATTAATATCTCATGCAGAAGAGAACGCATTATAGCAAAACTTGATTTTGGTTTAGACACCTTTGGATATTCTAAGTTTGAAATTGTATTTCATACAAATACAGGTTGCTGCAATAAGCTCAGCTATGGCAGCTCTCACAAAGACTACAGGACTGTTTCCAAAGGAACGTGCAGTTGTTGATAGAGAACGTACTAAGGGCTTATATGACGTGGGTCCTTATCTCTTTTCAAAATTGTTGGCTGAGATTCCCGTTGGAGCAGTGTTTCCATTGACGTTTTGTGCTATTTTATACCCCATGGCACGTCTTCATCCTACTTTGCTAAGGTCGTTTTCATAACTTGAACTCTGATAGGAAAGCTTCCATGCAATCTGTAGTTATTTTTCCTTTTCTTCAAATCTTGTGGATGAAGATTGCACTTTTCTTCACTCGCCCACAAAGAAATGCAACCGAAAAATGATAAAAATAAGTTATTTCCTATGCAAGGAGCTTCAATAATTTCCAAATAGCTGAATGACTTTCCTAGTACACTATGGTACAAGAGTTAAACGATTTTATCAAATCTTGTGCACAAATCAACAGAAAACTGTAAATATGCATAATTTCACTTATAAATATCCATATGGAAACATGATATGGGCCAATGCTGTGCTCATTAGAAAACCTAATCATATGAACTCTTGCTAGATTCTGTTTGACAGTCCCTGCAGTAAGAAAGCAAAGGGAAACAGGAAAAAGAAAATTATTGCTGTCCTTCCCACTCTCTTTCCGCCTCTCGGCTGCATCATTCCAGTTTATTCCTTCCATTCAAACACAACTGACTTAGAAGTTTGACATTATAGATTTGGCAAATTCTGTGGTATTGTCACTATAGAATTTTTTGCTGCATCCGCAATGGGACTTGCTGTAGGGGCTATGGCTCCAACCACTGATGCAGCAATGATAGTGGGTCCCTCTCTTATGACAAGTTTTGCTGTATTTGGAGGCTACTACGTCAATCCTGAGAATACTCCAATCATCTTCCACTGGATTCCACGTGTTTCTCTGATTAGATGGTAAGCCGAATTCATATTTGCGACTATGCAAAAGGGGTTAACCATTCTCATGATAAAATTCTTCGATGTTAAAGGTTACTTTCCCTTAATGTCACACTGAATAACGAATTCTGTTATGCATGCTTTCAGGGCCTTTCAGGGACTTTGCGTCAATGAGTTCAGGGATCTTCAATTTGATCATCAGCATCCATTTGATGTTCAAACTGGTGAACAGGTAAGGGGAGAGCCATGTATCTTTCAATTTTAATTCGCTACTGACGCCTTGTTGAATATAATTTAACTAACAACCACGGCATATGTAGTCTTCACAAACAACCAGAGCATTTAGAATGACCAGGGCACAAATAATCTAAGTTTTATCAACTACTGAGAATAAATAACTAAAAGGATTGACCCAATATTCTGCTGCCAGCTTTGGGGGCATTAGAGTAAGTCCGGGGCTCAGATTCAGAAATCAATTCCATAAAAATTATTTAGTGTTATGACAGAAATGTCACTTCTCACCCTTCAAATTAGGTGTTTATATTGGGCTACTCACAGATGCTAAAATTTAGACTACCGTACAATCTTAATGCACCCTTGTTCAACCATTTGACTTGGTTTAAAATCGTAGTGAACTATCTTCGATGATTCATGGACAATTTCTACAGCTACAGACATTATAATATACGATCACACAAGATCATTATGATATATGTATATTTAAAAAAATAGTTGTCATATTTAATTGACGTTTCTTGCTTTGCTGATCAATTTTTGTTCCTCCTCTTCCTCCACAGGCACTAGAGCGCATATCCTTTGGAGGACTTAGAATCAAGGATACGGTGATAGCACAAAGCAGAATACTGGTATTTTGGTATTGCACTGCCTACTTTCTCTTACGGATAAATAAGCCCAAGTACCAGCAACTTGAGCCACCCCTTTATCCCAACATGTCCCATGTAAAACTTGAAGAGTTAGACACAGATCATGTTGATCAGCCTCTTGATTCTTCATCAGTAGGTCAAGTTGAATCCAGCCTGCGGCTTCAATCTCCTCAGCTTGATCTTGTTGGATCCTTTATCCTAGAAGGTCTGTAACCAGTTGGAAACTCATGTTCTTGTGTACCTTTGTAATTTAATCTTATGAACTTGTACCTTTAGAAGTGACCACAATTATGATGTGATTACTGCACCCCAGCCATACGCTTAGGATGTTTTATAGAACATTAACTGTAATATAAATACACTGTATAGATCATAGTCTTTGTCTGTATAGCAGCTCATCCGCTAGATGTACATGTATTTAAGGCATAAATAGAACTTGGCTCCTGAGTTATGCAAAAAGTACAAGATGAGACAAACAGTTTATAACCTATAAATAATGCAGCTTTCTATAGATTTTATATTCTTATATGGACATCTACACACGCGCACACGCGCACACGCTCTCTCTGTGTGCTAAACTACACTGTCAGATTGTGGCTCTGTTCACTAAACTTGGGTATCATTATTCACTTGCTTTTATGGAAGTTTTGGATTCTGACTCTGGAGAACCATGAGTAAACTTTTTATGCTTGGAAGTTGCAAGTATATGTTTTACAAATCGCTTGGAAACAAGCTAATACCCAAATGACGCGGAATCAAGATTTCAATGATTCCTCAAATGGAATGCAATGCAGAAGGGTGAATTAGCTCAGCCCGAATATTACACTTTGAAATTTGAATTAGAGAAAAAGCTGAAATTTTATTAATTTTATGCTAAAGAGCAAGTTGAACTGCGTCAGGGGTAAAGTTTTTTGATGTGCCAACGACCGATTTTTGTGAACTTAAAGGAGCAAGAGTATATATTTTTTCTTTTTGGTTATAATGAGGGAAATCTGTGAACCAAACGAAACAAAAGTACGCCTTACTCTATTTTGCAACTTGGATAAAGTTCCTAGTTGATTTATGACTAGAAATCATATGAAAAGTATTAAATAAATTCAGATATTACCCTTTCTGCTATCAACTTGAGAATAACCAAGCTCGTTGTAGGAAATAAGGATGAACGGCAAATTGCTTGATGGGTGCATCAAGCATGTTTGTAGGTGTTTTAGTGGGGATGACAATTATATTTCAAAAGATTTATTTAATAGCATTTTTGCTGAAAAGATAAGTTGAAAAATTATCAGTTCATACAGTTAAAAATATGAGAGTCTTAATGGCAATTAAAACTCTCATATTTTTTGGCCAGCAATTAAAGCTCTCATATTTACAACTATCTAAACCAATACTTATCTTTTAATAAAATTTTTCGAAACTTCTTATGATCAGTAATTTAGTCTTTCAGAACTAAAATATCATTTCCCGATGTTTTAAGTATTAAATATCGCATCTTACGTATGATTTCAAATGGTTGCAATAAGTATTTGTTCACTTTCCAAACAGTGGCCTTTAGAAGAAGGGGATGCTTAAGAAACCCAACGAACATAAAAAGCTTGTGAAACCCATCCAATAATCCTTAATACCCTAATTAACTCTAATCACTCTTTCCTATCACAACGCAAAATCCTCATATTAACTATGTCGTTTTTTTTTTCTTTTTGAAAAAAAGAAAATGTGCTACCTCACCTATATATTCTACACCAACACGGTGTGGTTAAAGTAAAGAAAGACAGCGGATGGCAAGAGGTAAAGGGGCGAAGCCGGATCCCCAAAATTGATATAATGGTGAAGAATAAAAAAATGGAGGGAAGTGAACAGTAAGGAAAATACTTTTCTGGTCTTATTTTTAGGATAAAGAGAGAAGAAAGCTTTTAGTCTTATTTATAAGGCAGAGAGAGAAAATTTTCATATAAATATACAATTTTACTTTTCGTTTATTATTATGTTGATTTTGTTTCCATGGAATATACTATATATTAAATAGGGATAAAGTTAGAAATTTATTAAATTTTAAATGAAAGCTGATGAAGTTTAAAGTTTTTCTTGATTTGTGTGATTGTGTGAAACATGTTGTAAGTTACTTATAAATAGGATCAAAAGAGTATAAAGGTTATCTTCTCACTTCTAATTGTAAATCCTTTTTATCATCACACGCGGCACCAATAACGCTTAAGTGGCAAAAATTATGAACTAATGCATCAGGGCATTTTTCTTTTATGGTTAAGGTGCAATTTTGACTATAATCTTATTTCTAAGATGCAATTTTGCTCCTAATCTTTTAGTAGTGTAATTTTATCCCTGGTCTTATTTCTCAGGTGCAATTTTACCCTTGATCTTTTTTTTTTAATGCAATTTTGCCTCTGATCTTTGGGTGCAATTTTGATCGTGAGAGGCAAAATTATATCCAAAAAAAAAGATCAAGGTCGAAATTGCATCACTAAAAAAATCAAGGATAAAATTGTACCTGAAAAATAAGATTAGGGTTAAAATTGCACCTCAATCCTTTTATTTATTTATTTATTTGGGTTGTTATTTTTGTTATGAAGAAAAACAAAACAACCCAACAAGTCTAAGCGGTTAAAGTTCTAAGATTCCATAGCAAAAGATAATACAATACTCCTCCCCGTATTATTTGAAAACAATTTGTTTGATGTTTAATTTTCAATTGAGTGTTCTGTAAAATAAAAAAATAGAAGCTTATTTTAAAAAAAAAACTCAAAATAATTTTCACATGTTTTGTAATTTTTTTAAATTTTTTCCCCTTAAACTCCGCCTATATTGTATAGCCGGTCCCAAATCCGGATAAAGGAGGAGGATTGTTTTAGGCCCCCGACAGCCAACGTAAAAACCCATTAAATCTCACGAACATGGATCAACGAAGTAATTATGCTAATACTAGGTCGTTGCCCAGAAGTGACGCGTTGTATGACTTGAGTACAGTGAGAAGTGAGTTAGAGCCGCCACATCGTTGCTCGAATGTAGTGTTAAATGAGCGAGGCTACCGCACTTTCTTAGATGGAGGCGGCTAAAGAAGTTAGTTCATGAGACCAAGATTAGATTTGGCACTTGGAATATTGGGACACTAAATGAGAAATCTATGAAAGTAGTAGGAGTTATGAGGGACAGAAAGATTAATATCTTGTGCCTCCAAGAAGCCAAATGGACTGGAGAAGTTGCCAAGGAACTTGGAGAGTATAAACTTTGGTACACAGGAAAGGTAAGTGCAAGGAATGGTGTTGGTATCATCGTTGATGGAACATGGAAAAAAAATGTGGTAGAGGTTAAAAGGTCTAAGGACAGAATAATATCTTTAAGAGTAATTGTTGGAAAGGATACTATCAATATCATTAGTGCCTATACACCTGAGGTTGGGGCAGAGGCACACCTTAAAGATAAGTTTTGAGAAGATATGGAGGGGTTGGTTCAAAGCATACCACTCAAAGAAAAAAATTTTATCGATGGGGATCTTAATGGACATGTTAATAAGGAAGCAAGACAATTTGGCGAGGCTCATGATAGTTTTGGTTTTGGGGAGCTTAGTAGTAGAAGATAATCTATTCTTGACTTTTCTCTTGCATACAATTTCAATATTGTCAACACTTGTTTTAAGAAGTAAGAAGAGCATTTAATCAGGTACAAGAGTGGTGCCTCAAAATCATAGATTGATTTCTTTTTGGTTAAGAATCCGGACAGAAGATTGTGTACTAATTGCAAAGTAATTCCTAAAGATAGGGTGATTACCCAACATAGAGTACTTATCTTTGATGTATGTTTTAAGATTACCAAGGAAAAGTACCATCAAGTGGTAAAACCCAGGGTTAAGCGGTAGTAGTTAAAGGGTGAGAAGCAGGAGTTATTCAAAAGGACCCTTTTGGAGGAAGGGATTTGGGAGTTACAGGGAAATGCAAACATGATGTGGGAAGAGATAGCTACAGGGGTTCGTATGGTAGCTAAAGCAATTTTGGGAGAATCCAAAGGTTCTGGTCAGAGAGATAAAGAGACTTGGTTGTGAGATAAGAGTGTGCAAGAGAAAGTCAGACAGAAAAGAGATTGTTTTAAGGCCATACATTTGTGTAATAGTGTAGAAAACCAAGTATCAATTGGCTAAAAAAGAGATGAAGAGAGCAGTGAGCGAAGCACGTACTAAAACATATGAGGGGTTTTATCAGGAATTAGGAACAAAGACAGGAGAAAGAAATATTTACAAGATTGCAAAAGAAGAGGAAAAAGAGAGATCTAGACCAAGTAAAGTGTATAAAGGATGAAGATGGTAAAGTGCTAGTTACTGATGGTGATATTAAGGACAGATGGGAGGCTTACTTTTACAAGTTGTTTAATGAGGGAAGCAATTATGTGACTCAAGACTTACAGGACTTGCTAATTAACGAAGATGATCAAAATTTGGCTTTTTACCGCAGGATCCACATCGGAGAGGTTAAGGCTGTAACATCCTGAGTTTTATCGGGTTTTAATAGCCTCTTTTGGTTGATTTTGAGGATAGATTAGCAATTTAATCTTGATCTTGGTGTTTGGGTTGGATTTGAGGTATGTTGGAGGAATAGGTGAACGTACCCCTCTCAGGGCGCACTGGGAGTTCCAGGGGAGAGTATCCTTTCGGGAATGTTTCGCCGCAGCGAAGGTTAGGGCATGCCGCGGTGAAGTTTTTCTGGGCGAGCGAGAATTTCCTCTCGGGAAGCTTTCGCCGCGGCGAAGTCGGGTTTTCAGGCGAGTAATCCCTCTCGGGATTAGTTCGCCGCGGCGAAAGGTCGCGAATCTATATAAACGCTGGAGGGTTCAGTTGTGCGAAAATTAAAAAATCTGAAGGAGGAGAGAGGAGCTCTGCTAGGGTTTCGGTGTTGAGGCTTGGGAAAGATATTTCTAAGGATCCATTACCTCAAGTAAGTGATTTTAACCTATAATCTACTTTCTTTCTTGGAATTTCTGAGGATTTTTTGTGGAACCCTAGGATTTTCTAGGTTGTGATGAAACTAAGGTTTTTGACCAATTGTTTTGAGTTTAATTGATTGCTTTGGGTTAGTCTAAGTATTTAATCGGTGTAGTTTTCTTGGATTTAAAGAATCTTGAAATTTTGGAGTTAGGGTTTATGGAAATGGGAGGTTTGTGATTGAGGTTGATAATGTAGAGGTTGATTCTGAGTTTTGTGATTTGGGTTATGTTAAGGAGGGTTAAATTGGATGTTTAATCGATTTAGATTGTTGTTAGAACTTCAATTGTTCAAAATAGATGTTTGGGTGTAGAATTCCTATAGTGGGTCCTTGAGGTTATGGATTTTAATTGATGTTTGGAAAGGTTGGTTACTGGGACTTTGTCTCACCTTGTGGTTTACAATATTTTCAGGTGAAGTTTCTAGGCGTGCGCCTTCGGGAAGAGACGCAGATGCTTGAGCTTGGTTAACTTTAGGCCTCTAGCCTTTGTTTATGTATGAACAGTTGTATATTGCCACAGTTAGGGTCCTTTTGAAATATTTTGATTACCCGGCCTTCTTGTAAATTGGAGAATATGTTATCTCCTCGTTTTAGTTGGTCGGAGGCCATTTCTATTGTGTTATGAAACTTTGTTACATGGTTGAAAACTAATTGGATGGGCTGCTTTTGATGTATGTTGTTACCCGGGCCGGAGGCTCGGAGGCCCAGTGGATTATGAATGGATGATTTTAGTTACATGCAACAGAGTACGGGTTGACCCGAGTTTGAAAGTCAATTTCTGAAAATATGAAATTTTCATTCTACTATGGTAGCTCATTTTAACAGCTTTCCTTTTCTACCATAGTAGTGATTTTGTGATGAGTTATAATGTTTTGAGGTTAAGGGTTTTACAAAAGCGGCTCTCAAGAAAATGGACAATGGTAAAACCGTTGGGCCTGATGGTATCCCTATTGAAGTTTGGAAATGTTTGGGCGATGAGGGTGAGGTGTGGCTAACCAAACATTTTAATGAAATTTTACGCTCTAAGAATATGCCGCATGATTGAAGGAGAAGCATTTTAGTTCATATTTACAAGAATAAAGGAGATATTCAAAACTGTGTAAGCTACAGAGGAATAAAACTTATGAGTCATACAATGAAGTTGTGGGAAAAAGTGATGGAATATAGGTTGAGGTTAGAGACTTCTATTTCAAAAAAATCAATTTGGATTTATGCCAGGAGATCCACAACGAAAGAAATCTATTTACGAAGGGCGTTAATAGAAAGATATAGGAGTAAAAGAAAGGATCTACATATGGTTTTTATTAACCTGAAAAAGGCTTATGATCGTGTGCCAAGAGAAGTAATGTGGAAGGCTTTGGAAAAGAAAGGTGTACGGGTTGCTTATATTGTCACACCCCAAGTTTTGGGCCTAAGAATACACAGATTAGCCTAAGATAGGTAGGCTACTAAATCCTTATGAGCAGAAGTCCCAGAAATATAAAAGGAATGTTGAAGGGTTTCACGGACTAAACTGTAGATAGAGAAAGTTCTAGGGACTAAAATGTAAAGAAAGTTAGAGGCTCCACTGAAGTCTTAAGGCCCAGAAATGAGAAAAGAGGTTAGTTCAAACCAAAGGTTATGATAGAGGCCATAATAGGGTGATTTATGAGGTTTACTTGACCAAGGGAAAAACCGTAATTTTGGAAAGTTTCGAGCCAAGAATGGGGTAAAAATGGAAGTAATACCCGAAAAATTCTAGAAACTTTCAGAAAATAGAAAATGACAGTTTAAGGCCTGTATATGAGGAGAAATGACGAAAATGCTCTTGAGTTGACTTAAAAGGAATTTATAAATTTATGGCTCAGTTTGAGATGTAGAGCTAGATTTAATTGTTTGAGTTATAAAGAAATCTCAGAAAATTATGATAAAATGACGATCTATGATCTAAGAGGCTATAGAATTTATAAAATTAGTCTCAATCCCAGAAGGCCAGCACAATGGCTTTAATATTTTTTTAAAGCCAAAACTGCAGTTTATGGGTTTGTTATGGGAAATTTAAAAAGAAATACTTATGGTTTGAGTTATGATCTGAGAAAATTCATAGATTTTCTACAAAATTAAATGAATTTTATGGTATAAATAGATGAAGTATGGCATGGTTAAAGGTTAAGGATTAAGTGATTACATGTTAGTTTTGTTGAGAATCCTTTTCCCTATAATTATATATATGGTTCAGCCAAATTGAGAAGTGTAGGAGGGAAGATGTTTCAATTCAATTTGATGCGTCCAATGTTAAACTCATTGGATTAATATTGTTCTGTGAGTCTGTACTTGTTTAATATTGTTCTGGATGTTCTCACTGAACTTATTCAAGAAAGAATTCCAAAGTCCATGCTCTTTGCGGATGACATAGTTCTCATGGCCAAATCAAAAGAAGAGATTAACACTAGATTGGAGTTATGAAGAAGGACTTTGGAGTCGAAAGGTTTTCGCTTGAGTAGGAACAAAACAGAATATATACATTGTAATTTTGGGGGGAGGCAAGGCAATGGGGATTTGGAGGTGAAGATGGGGGACCAAATCATTCCTCAAGTATCAAAGTTTAAATACCTAGGATCCATTATACATGAGGATGAGGAAATTGATGGAGATGTTTCTCATAGAATACAAGCTAGCTGGTTAAAGTGGAGGAAGGCTACCAGAGTTATTTGCAATAAGAAGGTACCTGAGAAGCTTAAAGGGAAATTTTATTAGACTGCTATAAGACTAGCTATATTGTACGGTAGTGAATGTTGGGCAACAAAGGAAAAACAAGAGCACAAATTTAGGGTAGCAGAAATGACGATGTTGAGATGGATGTGTGGTCATACAAGAAAAGATAGGAATCAAAATAAAGATATCAGAGCAAGAGTCAGTGTGACACCTATCCAAGAGAAAATGATTGAAAATCGCTTAAGATGGTTTGGATATGCGCAGAGAAGGCCATTGGAGGCCCTGGTGATGAGGGTAGATCAAACAATATGGAGTTCTATAAAAAGGGACAGAGGAAGATCGAGAAGAACGCTTAATGAGGTCATTGAACGAGACCTCCTGGTCAACAACATATCTAAAGACTGGGTTGTTGACATAGCACAATGGTGTCGTGTGATTCATATAGTTAACCCCACCTAGTGGGATAAAACTTCTTGTTGTTGTTTTTTTTTTTTCCTAGTTTCTTCTTTCACTCGCGATCCCATACTCCTCTTTGCGTCTCGTGCTCACATTTCTGATCACTTGTCTTCATCTATGTTGTCCCTCAATTTTTTCAACTCTTTGTTTATTATTGATACACTCTCTACTCAGTCTTTTGCCTTCTCTCAATTATCTAAATTGATTTTAAAAACAATTCTTCTAAACAAATTTTATAGGTTTTTTTTTTCAAATAAAGTCTTTTGAAAACTATTATCCAAACAGAATTTTTTTTTAATTTTTTTCAGAACTTGTTTTAAAAACAACTTCACAGAATTATTCTAAAAATATAAAAACAAAAAATAGAATGAAACAAGGCCGTAATTTCCCTTTTCTTATCCCTACCTCAGTTTCCAATGAACCAAGCAAGCCCCTAGTTGATGTTATGCAATGAACTTTAGGTTGAGAGGACTTGTCGAGAATATATAGTGGATCTTTAGAGATGATACCACAGAAGAACGAAAAGGAGTTTTGAAGATGGAGAGTGATTAAAAAAAAAGAAAGAACCACCATAGATGTTTATGCAATTGTCAATATTTGAACCTTGAAGTGATAGAAAGGAAACTAGAACAATTGAGAAGATATATCCTTAGCCAACTTATAGCCTTAATGTAATATATTACCTCTCTAATTTTATATAAAGGTTCGTTTAATTTTTTTTAATTTTATAAAATATCTTTTCAGTCATCTAACACTGTTGGTCCCTAATAATGATTTTTTTTTTAATTTGTGACAATCATCTTAACTTCGCATATGAGCATTAGAGAATATTTCAAACTTTATATGCAAGCATTTGAGAATATTTTTTTCAACATTTAAAATTTTGATTTCAATTTTTTTTGTTACAATGCTAGAATTAAAAGATTGGACAAATGGCAAATAAAGACCCTTGAATATATAAAATTGTGATTTGGGTTCTTGAATTGATATAATTTCTGTCAAGGACCCGGTCTAAAATAGGAATTATGAAATGTTGGTTAAAAGATAGAAATACCCTTCTGCTTTTCATATCCTCTTCCCATATCCATTTCTCAATCTCTCTCGTCATCTCCATCTTCATTTGCTCCATCCTCCCAAACTCATCTCTTAAAACTTTAATTGCACTTATCATCTCTTTCACTGGATCAATCTCTCTCTACCCTCAATTTGGTTCCATCTTTCAAATTGTCTTTATCATCATGGGCAAGAGAGATAGAACACCATTAACAGAACCAAAGGATGCAACTGGATCTAAGAAGAAAGAGAGGTTGACCCTTCTTCTTCAACCTTCAAAGGCGAGAGCTGGAATGAGCAAATGGGAGAAGGATATCATTATCACTGTTCATCTCCACCTTCAATGCAGAACCAGAGAGGATGCTGTGGAGGCTGGATCATGAAAATAAGATTTATGAAACTAATAAGGAATTACTAACTCTTACTCTTTTGATATTTGCATAGTTAGCTTGAAAGATTTTATTTACTTTTTTATTTTAATTTGTTTTTACTTATTTAAGTTCAATTTCGCTTGCCAAGTCACCATCTTTACATATTATTCTTGAATTGACATACCGGATTGATTCGTCTAATCTTCTTTGACTTGCACAGTCTCCATCTTTCAATTATTTCATACTCAATTTAGCTACAAGATGGGTTTTAAGAGTTATAGATATTGTATGGTATCTTTGCACTATTGTTAATGACATTAGACTTGAATGGTTAACAAATTTTATGTTTTGTTTTGTTTTCTCTTCTTACTAACTTGTTGTTTCAAGCATAGAAGTTGTTATTTTCATAATTTAACATATTATTTTGAATAGTTAATTTATTATTTTTATAACTTAACTTGTTATTTTGAATAGTCAACTTGTTATTTTCATAACTTGTTATTTTGAATAGTTAACTTATTATACTTCACTTATTATTTAAAACAGTAAACTTGTTATTTCTATATTTACTCTTATCACTTGGAATAATTAGTATTCGTAGAGTTGTAATTTGTTATATTTCACTAGATGTGGCTGTTAATGATTGTATGTTGAATGTTTTGCTAAAGCTGGTATGTGATTTGCTGAATGCAATAGTGAAGTTGTTATTTGATATACTTAACTTACATATAATACTTAAGTTGTGATTTGCTAACTCAATTTGTTATTTGGAGCAATGAAGTTGTTATTTGATATCAGTAACTTGTCATGTACTATATTTAAGTTGTGATTTTCTAAACTCAATTTGTTATTTACTATATTTAAGTTGTTGTTTGATATACTTGTTTTATGTAATATTTAAATTATCATTGGCTAAACTCAACTTGTTATATGGAATAATTAAGTTGTTATTTGATATACTTAACTTGTTATTCGCTATACTTGATTTGTAGGAGTTGACAAGAGATGGAAGACCAAAAGAAGAGGGAAGTCTATATAGATAGTTTTAATAAAAAAAAAAAAAGGGGATAAATTATACATACTATTATTGTATTTAAGATAGGTTTAATATTTTTTACTTTGTTGATAATAAGTGACTACTGTTATGAATTATTAATGACAGTTATGTATTACTGAAATGACATTTGAATTTGAGACTATCGAATATTTTAGTTTGAATTGTCATTATTTTCACATTTTATTGCCAAACGATAAGAACAGTAAGCCAAATAACAAGTTTAGTAAGCAAAATTACAAGCCCATGACAAGATTTCTGATGAAATTAACTTTCATGAAAAGTTACCATTATTTTCACATTTCACTACCAAATGATAAGAGTGGTAATTCAAATGATAAGAGTCATAAGCCAAATAACAAGTTTAGTAAATGAAATTATAAGCCTGTGATTGGGTTTTTGATGAAATTAAGTTTTATAAAAAGTTGGCATTATTTTCATATCTCGCTACTAAATGACAAAAGCGATAAGCCAAATGACAACAGTGGTAAGTGAAATAACAATTCTGTCATTAGTTTTCTCACGAAATTAAGTTTCATAAAAAGTTGTCATTATTTTCACATTTCACTGCTCAATGACAAGAGTAGTAAGTCAAATGACAAAAATGATGAGCTAAATAACAAGTTCGGTAAGTTTCATGAAAAGTTGCCATTATTTTCACACTATGAAATGACAAGAGCGATAAGCCAAATAACAAGAATAGTAAGTAAAATAGCAATTCTATCATTGGGTTTCTAATGAAATTAAATTTCATGAAAAGTTGTCATTGTTTTCACTTTTCACTACCAAATGACAAGAGTAGTGAGCCAAATGACAAGAGTGGTAAATCAAATAACAAGTTTGGTAATTGAAATTACAAGTCTATGACTAGGTTTCTGATGAAATTAAGTTTTATGAAAAGCTGCCATTATTTTCACATTTCACTATTAAATGAGAAGAATGATAAGTGAAATAATAATTTTGTAATTGGGTTTCTCATAAAATTAAGTTTCATAAAAAGTTGAGATTATTTTCAGATTTCACTGCTAAATAATAAGAATAGTAAGCTAAATAACAAAAGTGGTAAGCTAAATAACAAGTTTAGTAAGCAAAATTATAAGCCTGTGACTGGTTTCTCATTAATTGAGAACCTTAAATAGATCTACATTTTTATCATTTCAAACTGATAAATATAAAATATTAACATTATTCTACCCACAAACAAAAGACTAATACTTTTATATCGTTATGTTATAATGCCACCATCATAATAACAAATCTGCAGTTACAACACCACCAAGTGAAACTACAACAATAGTAAGCTTAATAACAAAAAACTAGAGATGCTTTGACATCAACTAGTTTCTACAGTTAGCCATCAGAATTCGAAGGATTGGCAGAAAATCATGCTTAAAAAATGCTGTGAAGCTACCAACAAAAGATAGTGCACTCTTCATCGTCACTTTCTACTCTATGGGGTTAGTGTGGTGACTCCATAATCACCCATTCAATGTTCACAATGCCACAAGTAGGTGAGAGAAGTGGAGGGGGACAATTTAAAAGAAAATACAAGGGAGACTATTGTAAAAAAAATCACCTCCTTATTATCATGTGAAAATACTACTACAGTAGAAAAGAAAAACAGTTACATAAGGCTACCATAGTAGAAAGTTTTCAACTCATCCTTTGAAAATATTCTTCAATAAGAGATTTTGAGTGATTAGAACATACACAACCAAGTTAAGAATGATTTAATTCCTGCTAACATGATTATAAGAAATAAGCCCCTGGTTAATGCAATCAATCACAATTCCCAACGTCTCAAATTGGGCTCTTGAGTATCAAACCGAGAGTGATACCAATACCAAGCCCAAACATAAATAGAAACTGAATAGCCAGTATCACATATCCTAAATAATCAATAAGTTCCAAAACAATCATAAGCACAGCCTTAAGGCCTCCGGCCTACTACTAGCACTAAAATCCACAAAACCAGTTTAATAATCAAATCTCTAGTCACTAGAATATGCAAAAGAAAGGGGCCCTAGGTGGCAATATACAACCCTTCAGCACATACAAAAAGAAAGGTGGAGGCAGTACGGGAAACTATAAGAGCTTAGGCCTTTGGATTCTTCCCTGATGGCGTGACCCTAGAACTTGCACCTGAAATATTAATAACCACGGGGTGAGACATAAGCCTCGGTAACCAACAGTCCAGCTCATCATACTCACCAATATATGCTTGTGAGATGTCAAATGGGACAGTCATAAATAATAAGTAGTCATGCATCACTATACTCAGTTTAAAACATAATTCTCAAGTCTCATATCAATGTATCAATGCTATCATGCAAATACAATCCCAATGACCACATTCCCTCACTATGAGGGAAAACAAGAGCCAAAATGGCTAATCTCTCACCTTAGGAGATAATCCTAAGCCGATCCCTCACTTTGGGGGTTACGGATAAAGGAGGACGTTCTCTCACTATGGGGGAAGCGCCAGAAGCCAACCATCATGCATTAATAGAGGCACTCATCACGTGACGGTAATAAACACAATTTACTCTCTAATACCCATCATCTGCATCGTGCTCAAGAAATTCAACAAGTGGTCAATCTCTAATTTCATAATCCATTTCCAAATCAAAATCCAGAGTAGTAACATATTATCATGAACCTCAGGGTTGCATTTCAAAATTCAATCCCACAAGACATAGTCATTTCAATGTATCAACATAATTCCAATTGTATAACAAAATAACTTTTATAGTTCCAAAATGATAAAACTACTCACAAACAACATATTAGCATATACAATGAGTGAAAGCTAACCTCTCGCCTAAGCAAGGATTAATTACCACAAATCAAGTTGTCTCGAGCACAACAACACCAATTACAAACAATCTACACAATCATGCAATCACCACATATTAGTTAACAACTAATTAAATGGTCAACAATAACAATTGGGGACTCAAAATCCTAACTCAACCCAAACTCCTATCAACTTCCAATTGACCAATCCAAACTCAACACACCATCCTAACATATCAATCAACTTATAGAAATCCTTGGTTGTCTCCCAATTACAACAATTGATTACAGCCCCATTGTTCTCAATCTAAATTCACCATCATAAATACCCAAATATGAAAATCAATTAAAATTAAAATTCTAAACCGATTAAACCTCAATGCTAACCCACATTAACATACCCCAATCATCAAACTCCATGTTAAATTATTACAATATCATTAACCATCATAAACCTCTCAAAAATCACAAACCCTAAGTCCAAAATTCCTCCAAATGCCAAATCCAAGAATACTAAACCGATTAAACACTTAGACTAGTCCAAACAAGTCTTTTAAACTCAAAATAATTAGTCAAAACCTCATTCTATTTGAAATCATTGAAGAACACTAAGATTTAACTATCTAAAACTTGAAAAATCTAAGAGAAAAGAGTATAAATGAGGTTAGGAATACTTACTTTGATATTTGAAAGCTCAAATATACTCTTAAGGACCAAAATCTACAAGCTCTACCAGAGTTCCAAGGTTCCACCACCCTAACTCATCTAAAAAAGATGATTGTAACTGATTTTAAAAACCAGTTTACGACGTATTTGCTGTGGGTTGGCCATAGCAAACCCACTGCCAATGGTACTTAAAAAGTACTATTTCTGCCAATCCGTTCACGATGGCGTTGGCCACAGCAAACCCACAACTAATGACACTTAAAAAGTGCCCTTTTTGCCAAGCTGTTCACTATGGCGTTGGGTATGGCTAACTCACGGTGAAAGTCACATAGCTGGTAAAGACTTAACTTTGAAAATTCACAACTAAGTCTACACATCTCCAAAAATTACAAATTAGGACTCTTTAGAAAGCTTGAGATGTCTATTTCAAATTCAAAAAGAATGACCTAAGGATAAGATCGATTGGCCCTCCAAAATTCCTGATTTCCAAGACTGCTAAAAAATATCTAGGGTCATGACGCCCAATTATAAATCTTAGTATTTCTAAGCCTCAACATCCGATTTCAACTACTTAATACCTCAATTTTTTGGATAATCAAAGCTTAATTAACTCAAATCCTTAGATTAAAACTTGGGATGTTACAACTACTATGGTAATTCTCTCCCTCTTCAATAGCATTCGAAGGTGAATAGCAATGAGTGCTCTGCATTTTCTGCCATGAAGTGTTCTTAGATTGCTAGGAATTTGGAAGGAGCAAAGATATGAAGTGGGGCGGGGTGAGATAAGGGTAGGGATGAGAAAAGGGGTGGGAGGAGAATGGGAAGGAAGGGGAAGAGAAAGAGAAACAGATGGAGACAAAGAGAAGGATAAGAGGAAAAGAGGGGAAAAAAGGGAAGGGCGTTTTGATATTTTCTTTATCATTCATAATTGCAATTTAAGATCCAATCTCTTCAAGTAATTATGCTAATTCAAGAACTCATTTTGTAATTTTATATATTTAAGGGCTTTTATTCGTTATTTTTCCTAAAAGATTAAAAAGACAGTCTATAAAATTAAGGGACTCCCTTATGTTAAGTTAAAAGATTACATATGCATTTTTGCCTAGATTATTATGTTATCTGTTTTAAATTCTGAATGACTTCTTTTTTAGTCAAATTGTGATTTGGTCTACTGAAGTTGTCATTCGCTAAAGTGAACTTGTCATTTATTATAGTCAACTCGTCGTTTGGTATACCCTCAGCCAAGTTGTGATTTGATCTACTGAAATTGTTATTTGTAAAAGTGAACTTGTCATTTTCTATAGTCAACTTGTCATTTGGCTAACGGGCATTTCAAACATTTCACCACCATTTCATATTTGCAAAAGTAGGACCGGATCCTTATTTGCTATTTTCCAAATTAAGAGTCTCAAATCGCAATTTTACATATTGGGGGTCTTTATTTGCAATTTTTCCAATATTATAACATCCGCTTTATATATCAGCTTTATAGCACTACGATTGTATATTAGTGCCTAAAATTTATTCTCCTCCAGTCCTTCATATAGGACCTAATTATTGAGTTGGTTTTGGTCCTAAATATAAGACCCATTTCTTATATTTATCAATTTTCTCTAAATTACTTCTATGAATACTCCCTCAATTATAATTAAGTAGAGGAGAGAGAGGAGGTATTAAGAAAGTTGATTATGGTGTTTTAGAAAAAACATATCACATTTCTTATAACTAGCTAATTTACCTAATTTCCTTAATTTAATCAAATTAGTTAAATGGTTCTTATATTAAGAACCGGAAGAGTATATTCGAGCCACCTCTTTAATTGTTAGGTACCGTGGCCCAAACAATATTCCTCTTGTTTCTAATATAAAATTTAATTAACTAACTTGAATAGATCAAGGATAAAAGTTAAATTAATTAATATGATCTTTCTTTTAAATATCTTTTTTAATTTTCATTTTATTTTCATCTTCCTCCTACTTGATTATTGTTAAGGATATCAATATGATTAATTTGAAAAAAATTGATAAACATGTAAAATAAATCTTATATATAGAATCAACACTAACTCACTAATTAGATCCTATACTAAGCATGCATGAAATTTTTTTAGACATGAGATTGTGGATTTGAATGTCTAAAGAATCTAATGGGCGTCAGTCATTGCAGAAGGTGCAAAAAAAACAAAAACATTTTCATTTGATTATTTTCTTTCTATTGCATATGTCGCCCACAGAAATCAATAAAAATATAATCCTCTTGGGATAAGCAAATTAAATTCCGTGGAATTGTACCGTTGCAAAACATCTCCCTGCAATGCATAATGTATAGTTGATGAGAAATTTTCATGGTTTCCATACTCTAGATTTGAATTTAATTATTTTTCAAAGATTGACAAACATCAAAGATGTAATTTGGTCTAATTAATTTAATATGTTTAATTTGAATATGTTTTTTACAGCTTTCACTTTTTTTTGTGTTTTTGTTTTGTTGTGCTTGATTTGCATTAAGAAATTAAAATATATTTAGTAGCATATTTTTTTTAATATTCGAAAGTACATAAATGAGAAAAAAGATGCATGATTGAATATAGAAAAAATAACAAAAAGATATATGTTAAATTTTAAAATAATAAATAGATGATTTTAACAAATTTTCTGTAATAAAAATCATTACAAATATAATTAAAATTATTATAAAAATAATCAACATAACCTATTTATTTTCAACAGATATTTTTGTCAATTTTTTCTTGACTTATACCAAATCAAATGCAACAGGAATGGAATGTCCACTATTTTATTTACAAATTTACAAAATAAAATAGGAATTATTTCTTTTCAAATTTTAGTATAATTGACTTAATTATTTTGTACACCAAAACCAAAATAAAATAAATGAAAACATAAAGAAACTTTTTCTTTCAAGGATATTGAAGCACTATAGTATTCTACAAAATAAAATATACAACAATTTGGGAAAGTAACCACAAAACACTGAAAATTGCATAATTGCAACGAAAAAAATTCTACCTTCCACCTAAAATGTGTTGTTATTTAAAGTCAAATATAGTAACTGAGTTTAGACTTAATTATTTTCTACTCAGATAAAATATACAACAATTTGGGAAAGTAAATAACAAAAACCTCAAAATTAAATAATTACAACGAAGAATTTCCACTATTCACCAACAATGTTATCATTTACAAGATATCACATGTGTTGCCATTTACAGGTCAAATATAAAGACACTGAGTTCAGACTCAATTATTTTCAGATCCCTATCAATTGTATCATATTTCTACCGCTGAAGGATGATATTGATTATTTGGGGGGGAAAAAAAAAGAACATTTCTTAATTGATTGGTCCGTACTCATAAAATCAACATTTTTCCAGCCTTGTTGGGGGATGACTTCAAGATCTGATGGATCATAGATTGTAGCCTATGTTATATATCCAACAGCAAATAAATATGCAATTTTGGCTGCGATTTTGCTTAACTGCTTCATGAAAAATTAATTTATGATTTGGAGATTACATAATTACATGTACAAAGCAAATGTGTCGGAAACCCTAGCTTCAATAGTACCCATCTGAGAAACTCAAGATAAGGAGATGGAGGAGGTCTCTATCATTTGCAGTGTTAGAAAGATCTCACTGGAGACATAATCCCCAAAAGTATATTCGACTCTTCCCACCAAAAGAGGGAAAATTTCTTCCTTCACTTGTTACTATATATGGCTCCTGTGATCTGCTCACTGACTTGGTTATAACCGAAGGAATATCAGAATCAAAATGTCTGGTGATGCTTCCTAATGACTTTTGTAAGGCCTAAACTTGGGATTCTGCAACTTCAACATCAAAATCCCAGGTTTTGTGGTCATCATCATCAGCAGATTCACACGAGAATTTGCAGCAAACAGAAAAGCTTGATCCTGCGTATTTAAACAAAATAAAATGAAGAGATAAAATTTGCTGCAGAAGATTATGATAATGAATATGGGTCTTTCGTTTAGGATATACCTTGTACAATTCATTTAGGCAGATCCATTTATTAGTAACAGAACCAACATTCTCACAAGATCATTAACAACGCCGAAAAGGAGCCAGCAAGACAAGAAAATCCAGAAAAAGACAGTTTACATGCACAAAGTAGCTGGGCCATACTGCATTAAAACATCAACTTCTTCATCGTAAGAGTTACATGAACATAATAAACTAAACTAGTGAAAAAGCCAGCTTCAAAATGACTCTGCAAATTAAGAACATCATAAAACACCAGAAAAGAAAAAAGAAAAGGTTATGAAAAGTGGGTGTAAGGTTTGTGGGGTGAAAGGGAGCTCCCTTCAGTCCAAGACGTGACAGTAAAGACTGGAAACAGCTCCTGCATCGTTGGATCAGAAGCACACCACTGTGATTGAGTTGTAGTTGGTGAACTCGTGAATCAACGAGTCAGCAGCTGAGTCACAGTCCTCCACGGCTGACTCGAACTGGACTAAAGAGAGCTCCTTCTTCCACAACCCTTACAACCCCCAACCTTTTAGGTCATAATAAACACAACACATCTGAGTAAAATGGTTGGAGATGAAGTATATATCATGAAAACAATAGGTTGGATTGGACATGGGAATAGAGATGTCTTCCACCAAGAAAGAAGCAAGAAAGCAAAGCCCATCTTGAGCAGAAGGGAACTAGCCCTAGTTCATTTAAATAGTCTCCAGCTAGGGCTTCAGGTGCGCTTTTGTGAGAGAGTGTTTTCAAGTACCTTGGCTTATCAAGATGAGTAGAGTGGGGTAAAACAAAAATACTCCTCTAATCCATGTAAGAGTTCATTCAAAAATTTGAATTTTGTTTTAAATATTAAATTTAAAATCATTTTTATGAAAAGTAGATCAAAATTGGAGAAATAAACTTGACTTGAGTATTATCTTTTTTATATTTATCATTTTTTAAACCAATTTATTTGATTTATAAACTAATAAATAACTCTTAAATTGAGGAATAGTGAAGTATAAAATAACTATCCATTTATGAAATTAAGATTGAAGAAAACAAGCATTGAAAATGTTTATATGCAATAAGAAATATGATTCAATTATAAATTTCGAAAATTCAGTTATTAAAACAAAAAAACTCGGCCGGTTTTAAAAATTAAAAATTACAACTCAATTGTAAATTGTATTTTGTAAATCTTAAAACATAATCTCTCATAAAAATTAGAAGATCAATAGGTCAATTTTAGTGCTTGAATTAGCTCTTTAATCACTTTCAACAACAAAGTTTACATAATTTATAGTTGTAGATTCCACTTTTTCATCAAGATTTCGGAATTTATAAACCTTTCATAATTTATGATTAGTTTGTAGATAATCTTTTCATTTGATAACTAAGTCTTCCATTTTAGAATTAAACTTTGAAGATTTATAAAATTTCTTTAGTTTACAATTAATTTCTAAGTTTTTACAAATTCCCTCAACCTTTTTTTTAACTCAGCTTTTGAAATTTACAAATGAGCTATGTATTGCTTGCTGATTCAAAATGTCTTTAAGGGCCTGTTTGGGTGCTCTAAACCGTGGTTTCAGAAGCACTTTTCCGCAAAACGAGGTAACCTCCTCCACATATTTACTTTGTAATCCGTAAAAGCACTTCTGAAACCATGGTTTGGTTTCTATCCAAACACTCCCTAAATCTGCTTTTCTTCTTTTTGCCCCTATTTCATTAGATCTTTCTCAATAATTTCATAAAGTTGTAGTTTTTTTTTTTTTTGCTGCTTCCACTTGCGTCATCCTCCTGCTTAAATGATAAATGAGGACAGAGTACGAGGAAGTAGGGGTGTGCATGGACTAGACTGGACCGGGTTTGTTATCAACCCGAAGTCTGGTCCAGTAAAGACCTCGGGCTGAAAAAAACAACCCGAGGTCTGGTCCGGTCCAGTGCCAACCCGAGGTCGGGTTGGACTGGACTTGGTCCTCTGGACTGCCTGGACCAGTCCAGGCAGTCCAGAGCTAATTTTAATTTTTTTAAAAAAAAAAATTTTCTTCAATAAGAGGCAAGATTGTAACTTACTATATAAAATTTTGCACATATTTTAATTCAAAAGTTATCAAATTTGATCATTCCTTTTCAATTTCCCAATGAAGTCATGTTTTATTAATTAATTCTCATCAATATAGATCTTAAATTGTAGAAAATATATATGCATGCTCATTACTTTGAAAGTTAATAGATAAATCTTAATTATTTGAATAGATAAAAAATTTATATAGAAAAATTAAATCAAATTAAAATCATATAAATAATAATTTAAAAAAATCGGGCTAGACTGGACTGGACCAACTGGTCTGAGGGGTCAGTCCCTAGTCCAGTCCAGCCCGATGAGACCAGTCCAGTCCAGTCTGGTCCAGTCTTGTTTCGGGCCAATTTTTTTTGGACTAGACTGGACCGGGTTTGTTCGGGTTGGACCGGACCATACCGGACCACCGGGTTTTTACACAGCCCTACGAGGAAGGAGTGGGTGGAGGCTAGAGCGGGTGAAACGTAAATGACAAATGAAGCTCGTGAATAGATTGATCTCGGAAGACAAAAGATCTATTAATTCTTCGAAATTTTCTTACAAGGTTAATTTCTTATTTTAAAATATTTTTTAATGAAAAGATCAATTACATAAAATAAAAAAATTATACGACTAGTATATAGTTTGAGGAATAAACCTCGATTTTTTTAAAAAAAATTTATTAGATGTTAATAGCATTTTTCAAGATGCCAATAAAATTAGAACAACCAAGTGGACTATTGAGAAAATTCTTCTTACATGAGATAATATTAATATGATTCAAGAATGCAAAGCATGTCAGGGCTATTTGCATAGTCCAAGGCAGCAACAATTTTAAACAAGAGATGCAGACAAGATGAGGACCAAAATATTATAGTTTTATAAGCCTGAAGGTTTGAATTTCATCATGGGTAAGAAAAATAGTAGCAACTTTAAGAGGTATATATTCAAAATTTAACCTTTCACGTATAGATAGTCCAATTCTAAGTAGGATTAAAAATGTTGCGAATATCACAAAATAAAAATAGGGGTTAGCTTTAACATGTTAAAAGTGTATGAAATGTTTTTTTGCAAATTTCATTGAGGTAGTGATGGGCATAAAATTTAAAAAGTGATACACATGCACGGCTAAAAAAATTTAGGACCCATGTCTCTCGCCGATCAAATTAGTGTACCATGTCCTACGTCATTAATCTAGGACATTTGATTAATAGGACCGTGGCTTGTATGGGTCATGTGGTACCATTGAATATAAACAAGAAAGAAAGAAATAAAATAATGGAGGGCCATGGGAATCTAGAGGCATGCCGGGATGAAAGATTTTGGGACAGGAATTATGATGGTGTGCTTGAAAATTAATATATGAATACTTTACCCAAAAAAAATAAAATTAATATATGAATATATATATATATATATATATACACACACACAAACACACAAGGAAAGGGAGAGAGCTTTTTTTTTTTGTTGGCCAGAGGAAAGAGAGAGAACTTTAAATTGACGAAGAAGACAAGTGGTGTGCTTGTAGACTATTATAGGTTACGTACATACAACCTGTGGGGCTTTGTTAAATCTTATCAAACAGCTGGAGAGCTTAATCCTAAGGGCCACCTTTATATAGCTACTCACCTACCCTCTTCCTACTTTCTTACGTTTCCCTTCACAAGGCTGCCATATATCTCCCTCTCGCCTATTCTTCCTTTTATCCTCTGGTTTCTTTCATGTTTTCCAATTTCATTCATGCTCCTATCATTTTACACCCGCCCTTCAATTTATTCAAATAAGGAGAATTACTGGGGAAAATTGGGGGTAAGTGCCCATCTGAAAAATATATTAGTAAATAAGACCTGACAATTTGTCATTTTTGAGGTCTTTCAATATAAATCAATTTAAAAAGGAAAAGATTAAAATTAAGACAGCTTAAGTTCCACATAATAAAAGATAAATTATACAGTAAAAATTCAGTTGCACATAGTAAATATATATATTCCACGTAAAAAAAGTTAACTGCACTTAACTTATAAGTTACAAATAATGAAAGATAAAATGCATATAGAAAGTTTAGTCACACGTAAGAAAATCAGAAAGATATATTATATATAAGGCAAGTTAGATTACATACAGCATGCTTTGAACATAATAAAAAATAAATTGTACACATAAAAAGTTTAGTTGCATATAATGAAAATATATTTCAGATAAGGGAAGTTAGATTACATAGGATATGCTTTAAACATAATGAAAAATAAGTTGCATTCACAAGTTTAATTGCATATAAAAAAAATATTGCACATTATTACAATTGAATTACACCTAATTACATAATAGAAAATAAATTGTACAGGTTGAGAATTTATTCGCATGTAGAAAAAATATATTGCATGTTATTAAAGTTCGATTGTACATAATTTAAATTGCACATAATGAAAGATAAATTGCACAAGCCAAAAATTTAGTTGCACATAGAGATAAACTATTGCACGTAAGAAAAATTTAGTTGCACTTAATCTAAATTGCACATAATAGAAGACGAATTATATATATGAGGAGTTCACTTGTGTACAAAGAATTATACTACAAGTAAGGAAAGTTTAGTTGCATCTTGTGTAATTTGCATATATTGCGCTTATATTCAAAGCATGTTGTGTACAATCTAACTTACGTGTAATATATCTTTCTTATGTACAATTAAACTCCCCATGTATACATTTTATCTTCTATTATTTGCAACTTATAGATTAAGCGTAACTGATTTTTTCTTACGTGCAATATATCTTTTTTATATGCAATTGAATTTTCATTATGTACAATTTATCTTTTATTATGTGTAACTTAGGTCATGTGCAATCAGATTTTAATAATGTGCAATATATATTCCTTATGTGTAGCTAAACTTTCAATATGTGCAATTAAGGATATGTTAATCTTTTCATCATGATATTTATTTACACTGAAGGACCTTAAAAGCTAACAAATTATCAGGTCTCATTTATCAATATATTTTTTAAATAGGGGACTTTTCCCAACTTTTCCGAATTACTATAAATTTTTTTAAAAAGAAAATAATTATCGAAAACTGAAAAATTCTAACAACAAATAACAATTGGGCAATTATTAATTTATTGAGCATTGAAACTTGTCATCCACTCTGTTGTTATAGACTTTTTTTAATAATTATGCTTTTCACTTAAAATTTTATCACAATTCTCCATCAAAATTACTCCTTCCAATCCTTAATTAATAAAAAATTATATAAATAATTTATAAAAATTAAAATTACTTAAATTAATTATTTATAAAAGATGTTATTTCTTAAAATATTTTATTTAATTATTTATATCGATATTACCCTTGAATGAAAATTCTTTTATTATATATTATATAGAATCAATAGAGATTTTTTTGGGCAAAAAAATTTAAATTTAAAAGATGATATATATATTAATATCTTAAATTAAGATCAAAATAAATCTTCTAATTAGCTCCTGCATATATTTAATATCGGGGGAGTATAAGTTCTTTTTTTTTTTTTACCAGGGGGAGTATAAGTTCTTGTTTTTTTAATTAGAGAGTTAGGTATTAATAACTAAAAATTATAAGTGAAAAAAAAACCTATAATCCAGAAGTTTTCATGTCATTAAGTTACAAGATCATCAAGAAAGAATAACCTCAATATACTACACGGTAGGTTAGAACATAATTATGAATTTTCTGAGCACATATATGATGGCCTCTCCAAATTAATGATGATAATAAATTGAGAAGTTGCCCACGATTAACCATCTTAAATATGTCTTCCAATTGGTTGAACAAAGATCATCTTCTATTGCATTCCTTAACATGACTATGGGTTTCATAAGAGTCAGCATACAACTTGATTTTGTTGTACTCTTGTGACCAACGATGCTTCTTTTTCATATATTTTTTTATGAAACTTTTCTTTTCAAACTAACCCTCCCCAAAATGGCTTCTTCCATATGAACAATTGAGCCATTGAAGCACAAACTCAACATTTTTCTGGTTTTTAATATCTCAAGTTTCATATCCCGACTCATTTTCTCATCATTCTGCATCCTTCGTGAGAAGGCAACATCAGCTTTATTCCTATTTGAAATATCTCTCACCGTCTCTTCTTTCACGGTGGCCAACAGGCCTATGTAGACACTGCCGTCTATATTTATATAAGCGATAACACATCTATTTTATAAGTGGTTTACATTTTATATTTGAGGTGAAAATACATCTATTTTATATATCTCGACTCAATTATATTTCACATACGAAAATTTGATATTGTTATTATCTGATATATCATTGGGCCATTTATTGAGCCATGAGTTGAGTAATTTTTACCCACAATAAAATGTTAGCCCATGCTTGTTCAAATTCTATATATTATGTTGCATTCTTCTTTTAAGTTCCTCATTCACAGGCTAACTAATTCTTCAAAGTGGGTGCTATTAGAGATTTATCTTATGAGATTGAAGGGGATGATTGGGCATGCTTGTGAGATTTATCTTATGTAATTATTTTATATATGTTCACATGTCTTGCATAAGGTAAAACAATAATCGTACGTCCACGGAACCTTAATTGCCAAACAGAAAAAATAGCTTTAATGACCGCATTTTATGATAGTTAAATGAAAAAACACCATAAACCAAAAAACGGTTGCAATTTTATAATTATATGGTGTTAAAGATTACTTTTCACGATGATTATTTTAAAAACTGCCATGACAAGTGTGACCTTCCAGTATAAAAAATAGAAGCTGACACTTGGACTTACTATGATGTCTGCAAAAACATCATGATAAATACTTTTAACAGCGGTTATTTAAATAATTACCATTAAAAGTGCATTTAAGAAAACTCTATTACGCAATAACTCCTTCATTTTTCACGATTGCTGTAGTCCCCTCGCCCCACCACTCGAACTCCTCTCCCAAGGCATTTTCTAGCCAAACCCAACCCTTTTTCCTTGATTATCGCCATTCGTTCGCCATCTTCTGCCATCCATGGTGGTTCTCGTATTTGAGCACCTCTTTTTTCATTTTTTGCGTCTTTTACACGCCGTGAGTTTACTCTTCCTTCTTCCTCTTCATTTTTTCTTGTTGTTTTAAGCGTTTGATGATGAAAAATTGTCATATATCAAATCAGTTGATTGATTTCACATTTGGGACGTTCTACATTATTTGTTTTGAGTATCCTACATGTTGAAACCTTAATAGTAGATTAATTCTTGAGTTTGTAATTGTTTTCATTATTTTCTATATTTATTTCAAATTTTTGTTATGAATAATCTGTTGAGTATTTGGCCAATATTTCTTTCTGTTATGAACTTTGATTAATGATGAAATGTTGTTTAAAATTTTATGACAAACGGATATCATTGATATTTTTGTTTTGGATTTAGAAGTTTTATCTTTAAGAATCTTTATTTGTTGCTCTAAGATTGTTGCTTTTGTCTTGTTGATTATAATTATTCAAATTTGCTTTTTTTTTTCGTTATATTGTTGGTTGATTTTTATATTATTAATTAGTTGATTTAAATATCATGTAAATTATTCGGGATTTTTTATATTTAAGGGAAACTTCTGCCAAAATTTTTATAAAATAAAAAAAGCATTCTCTTTAATTTGTAATTAAGTATTAGTCAATTTTATTTATTGATTAATACTTAATTATTTGATTTATTTGAATATTCAAATTAAGTAACTAGAATTGAGTTTGACAATTATGCTCTTTAACTATATAAAACAGTAGATCGTAGTTAGATAAAAGTTAGGAGAATTAGTAAAGAATATGAGAGTAATACATTGAAAAATTGCTTGAGTTTGATTGATTTATATTGTTAATTAGTTGATTTGAATATCATGTAAATTATTTGGAATTCTTTATATTTAAGGAAAAATTCTGTCAAAAATTTTATAAAATAAAAAGGACATTCCTGTTAATTTGTAATTAAGTATTAATCAATTTTACTTATTGACTAGTATTTAATTATTTGATTTATTTGAATATTCAAATTAAGTAACTAAAATTGATCTTGACAACTATATTCCTTGACTATGCAGAACAATAGATTGTAGTTAGATAAAAGTTAGGAAAATTAACAAAAAATACTAGGATTATATTAAAAGGTTTCTTGAATTTGGGCAAAAATATATCCATAATAAAAGGGATAGCTTGTATTGTTGTCCTTATATTAAGTGCTTAAACAATAGTCAGCGAAGTATTCTTGAGATAAGAGAGCATTTTATTTGTGATGTATGATTCTAAGATATTCCATAGAGATTCATAGGATAAGGTTGAAGATATTGATAGCAGTTCCAAACATTATTGTTAAGATTGATAATGGACTCAAATAAAGCCAAAAACACAGGTATAGAAGATTCATAAAGTTTAAAACCTTAAGATTGTAATTGGGTTGGCTTACAGGTTATAATATGGCTAGGACTCATTTATATCAACTTGTCATATATACTTTTTAACTAGGTCTTAAAATCATCACTTCAGCCCAAATTACAAGTCTTTTATGGCCTTATAGCTCAAGAATATGGCTCACGTTAAGGAATGCTAGAGTGGTGATTTCACAAGGCTACCTCTTCAACAAGTCAAGACGCCACATAGATTAATAAAGGGAATGTTGAAAATTTCTAAAATCATTAATCAATGCAGTATCTTGCTTCCAAAATAAATATTCGAGGCAAAGAAAATTTTGTGTCCGATGAGATTTCAAGTATGAGAAGAAATATACGTGTCATAATGACTGCATACTATTTAGAAATGAGTATGAAAGGTTGAATAACTGCCATAAATGTGGCACTTCAAAATACAACATGAAGAAAAACGATGGTGATTATGATGAAGTGACCAAAGATTCTTCTTTAAAGGTATTGTGGTGTTTTCCAATAATACCATGATTTAAACACGTGTTTATTAATGCCACATAAGCAAATAAATTGGGATGGCATTCCGATGAAAAAATAAAAGTTACATTGTGATTCTTTTGTTTTTTGTTTTACATTTTATGTGATCCACTATATGAATGACATCAATGAGACAGAAGGTACTGAGAAGTTAGACAAGAGTAAGTAAAAGTTATATTGTCATTCTTCAATTTTTTTCCTTCATATTTTGATTTAGTTGACTAATGATTTTGTTCCTTTTAATTTGTAAGCATTATGAGATAATATGGAATATGAATCTAACAAAATCAACTCAACAAAAAATGCTTTGTAAAGAACACTACTTGAGAGTATGAGTTGATAAACATTTAGTGCAGTTAAAATTCAAAATTTTGGTACTAACAATTGAATATAGGTTTTTTTTTTAGTTTATTGTTTATTAGGTTTAGTTGAATTATGGATTGGTTAAGTCATTGATTATTAGGTTTAGTTGAATTAGAATTGAAAATTTTAGTTATCTTATTGTTAAATTTGAGTTTTAGTATTAAATTCATTTAATTTTAGTTGAATTTTATATTGCTAAAAATTGAGTTTTAGTTTAGATTGGTCTCACACTATTTTGTATGTTTTGCTTAATGAAACTAGTCAGTTTTGATTTTGTATTGTAAAAAAGTTGGATAAAAATTTTAAAAAATTTATATAAAAAATTTAACTTTTTTTAAAGTAGATAACTGTCATAGAAAGTGAGCCCAGTAATGCTATTTATTGATGCTGTTTCACGACAATTATTTAATAAAAATTATCATGGAGAGTACCTTTTGATGGCAACTAATTAGTATTGGAAAAACGGGCCAGCCTGGCCTTATAAAGCCAATCCGTTACGGGTTCGGATTTAAACGGACCGGCCCATTTAAGCTTGAGTTCTAAGAATAAGTAATTTTTTCAAGCCCGACCTATAAGATGACGGACTTAGGGCGTCCCGAAGGCTTTTGGCATGTTTAACTAAAATGTAATTTTTTTTTTGACATATTTTATCGAAATAAGAAAAATGAAACAATAAAATTACTAATAAAAGGTATAAATATAAATAAAATTAAGTTACAAACACAAATATCATCATGTTTAAACATTTATTACAGTATATTAGAGTCTATTGAATAAAGAAATTAAATAGAAGACAAACATAAACAACTAAATAAGCATCAAGTTCAATAAATAATTACAACGTGGATGATCTAATGTAATTATAAATAATTAACAAAAAATTTTAACTAACAAACATAGTATATATAAAGAATAATCATTTGTCCTACCAACAACAAAAAAAGAGCCCATCATTCCTTGTTCTAAATTCATTTCTAACTATAAAAATAATATAGATCTTTATTTTAATTCAAAAGATTCTTTAATAAATTCTATTTCAAGCATTAAGAAAAAACAGAGAGAGAATGACAGATAAAACCATAAAAATTACACATACAATATTTTAACAGGATTTGACAATTTATAAATAACAAAACATTTTTTTAAATATACCTAGTTTTAAATTTTGTAATTTTCATTTTTTTTGTTATTTTTCCAACAACTATAGTGATTCTTTTTTTTTTTTGTGAATGTTGTCTGTGTGAGCTGCTGGAGTGAATGAAACTAAAAGTGTGTTATGTATAAAGTGTTAGAATTTTCTTTTATAAGTCAAGAAGAAATATAGAAATTTTAAAAAAAATTATTGGCGGGTTTAAACGGTCGGCCCTCAGCCCTACAGGACTGGCCTGTTTATTTTTTGGCCCTACAAGATTGGTCCTTTTAACCCTAACTTACCTTTCAAGGTCAAAATATAAACTCGATCCTATTTAAACAGGACTGCCCGATAGGCTAGACTCACTTTTCCGACTTTACAAGTAATAACCACCATTCAATCATTAGTTTTTTGTTGTGTCTACAATAACATGTGCTTGTCTGTTATTATATTTAAAATTATTTATAAACATATTTTGTGTAAGTTGAGATAAAATTTTTTAGTATATTTACTTTATATTTATAAATTATAATAAAAAGTTATTTATAAATTATTTTAAGTAATCTTATAGTTCTAAAACCGCTGTGAAAATTTTTTTTACCAACGTTGAGGAAGTTTTCTCCGGTGGAAGGACGTGAGCTTTGCACACTTTTACCGAAAAAGTGATTGTGATTGTGAATGTGGTATTTTCCTTTTTCAGGCATGTGATTGTGAATACACATGCTTTCCCCAGAAACAATGTGGTACCTTCTGTTCTGTGAGAGGGCCAAAGGTCTGAAGTCTAAGCGTACGGCCTTTTGTTGTGTACGGGATGGAGCATGTGAAGGTCACAATTGAATGAAATGATAAAAATAAAAAGTAAGATGAATTACCAATGATGTTTGTTTCAGGAAAAAAAGAAAAGAAAAATTGAAATTAGGTCTCCCGGAATTAAATATAAAAAAACTCTTAGAATCATAAAATTATTTTGAAGTCTTAAAGACATTTTATAATAAATTTTATTTGTTTAATTATTAAATTGTCTTTATTATTTTTCTTACGTTTGCATTGACAATTAAAAGAGCAGTTGTTGACAACTTAAAGTGTAATGATTGACAACTATCGCGACAGGTATTAACAACATATTCTCTCAACACATCACAAAATGTAATGCATGAGTTGTCACTTGTCAATACCTATTGCGACAATTGTCAATCCTTACACTTTAAGTTGTCAACTACTGCTCTTTTAATTGTTAATGAAAACTTAAAAAAAAAGTAATTTGGTAATTAAATAGATAAAATTTATTGCAATAATGTCTCTTGAGACTTTAAAATAATTTCATGATTTTAAGATATTTTTTTATTTACTTCTCTTGGATGGGACCTAATTACAATTTTCCCAAAAAAAATTAGTTCCTCACATGAGATTTAAATTTTTACCCAAAAAAAAGTGTCTATATTTAATACTTGACATAACATAATTATTTTTAATGTTAGAAAATACCTAACCTAAAAAAGAAGTGAATTGAATAAAACGTTCACATCTGCACCCACATGTATAATTATTGTTTTTGTATACTATAAGTGGATAAAGATTGATAGTAATATCAACTTTTGAAACGTAAGAGCTCAATACTTAATATACAGAGATAGGAAATTGATATGTGAATATTAAAAAAATAATTAAATTAATTATTTATAATAAATATGTGTTAGCATTTTAAACTAATATGTATTGAAACTATTTTTTTAGTAAAAACCTTCTTAATATAAATAACTAACAGAAATGTTTTGAAAAAATTATAAATTTAGAAAATAAAATGTATAAGATTTTTATATTTAATATCAAATTCAATCATCTACTAATTTTTGTATTAAACATAAAAAATAGTAATTCTCAGCTAATCCACAAAGGATAGCGTTTGCCCTTCATGTAGATTCACTAACTGAACTAATAAACATATAATGGGTTCATTTGAATCAGTAGTTGGAAAAGCAACTTACTGTCAATCTAATTTTTGAAAAAGTTAGATTAGGTAAAAATATCTTTTAATTTCAAAAAATTGTTTTTCCATAAATAATAAATAAGTTTTAGTTGCTTTTGTAATTGTATTTAAAAAAAAATAGCTTTTGACCCATAAGTCAAATTAGACAAAAGCTGTGACAAATAGCTCACAATTTTACATACGGTGTGTTTGGGATGTCGTTTGGCCTCCAAATGTGCATCCCAACGGGAAAAGTTGTAGGTGGGAGGAAAAAAAGATGTTTGGATCCACGTTTTGACCTTTAAATGGACTTCTGCAATAAGCTACTTTGAAATGCTTTTTTTCCCAATTAACTACGTGTTAAATAATACCATTAGAGTATTAATTGGATTTTAAAATTTGTTACCTACCCTGACCCTCTCTTGCATGTATTTTTTTTTTTCACCTGAGGTAAAGAAAACGAGATACACTGTGGTCTTCTGCCATTTGAGGTAAAAAAATAGAACAGAGGCATCTCCCCACCGTCTTCCACTGTATCCTCGATCTAGTTCTTGTGTGAGAGTCGCTGCACTGTGGTCTTCATCTGTTTGTTGGTGTTGTCCGTTTGGTTGCTTCTTCTTCAGTTTGTTTGTTGCAAGCATTGGTCGTCGTCTATTCTGTTGCTGTCGCCGGATCTCCTCTGCTCTTGATCTATGCTAGTGACGGTCTCGTTTGTTCACCTGATAAGAGATCAATATTTTCTGACCCAGATCTGCTTGTTTTTCTACTTCTTCTTAGCTGCTACGGGATTATATATTGCTATTCTTGGTTGCTCAATTTTTGACCCCTATCTGTGCTTCTCTCATGTTCTGTTCTGGCTCCCTTCTTGGCTAGGTGGATTCCATTTCTCTGTGCCCTTCACTGCTTGGTTTTCAGTTTTTCTACCTTTAGGTAGCTTGCTTACACAGACACAAACCCCTCCTACCATGTCCTTTCTTGTTTGATTTTTTTACCATTCTCCTTTCCATATGTGTGTGTAATTGTGGTTTCTAGTTGAAAGATGATTTTTTTTTTTTCAGGAATCTTTGTTTTGGCATTGCCTGTTGTGAACACCCAATTTTCTCTAGACCCCACAAAAATATTAAATGTAAATGAAATTAAAGAAAAAAAATTAATAAAAGATTAATATCTTCTTTGATTCTTTTTTAAAGGCTAAGTTTGAGAAGTCCATCATATGAAAAATCAAAAAAAAAAATTAAATAAGAATATCACTTTACAATAATGCAATAAAATAAAAGATAAAAATTAAAAGCAATCTAAAAATGTGAGGTGGATACATTAAGAAGGAAAATAAAAAAATCAGAAAATAAAAATGAAGATTTCTCATTTAAGATAATTGGCTCCTTAATTTAGAAACATATTTTGGAGCCGTAATAGTAGAAAAATAAAAATCAAAAATAAAAATAAAAAATCACAATTTGATGATGATTTGGTGTTTAAATAGGAAGTTACATAATGAGTCATAATTAAGAAAAATTAAAAAAACAAAAATTAGAGAAAAATGAAAAAAACTAGGTGGAACTATAAATAAGAAAGTAAGGGTTAGAGGAAGGGACTCAGAATTTCTCAGTGAAAAAGGAGGCAAGATAGAGAGCTTTTATATCATTTTATTTCATTGCAATAAGTTAGGTTGGGGAAAGAAAGAGGATGTCTAACTAGAGAAAAATCCTTTGTTCATCTTCTTGTTTCTTCTACCCAAGGAAAGCCTACGCTCTTGTGAATGTTATCACATTTGTAAGCTGGAGCAGTGATAGCTAAATGGTTGAATTCAACATGATTTTAGTTAATTCTCACTACTCTCCTTTCTTTTTAATTTGTTCGAAATATGCTTGTATCTATTTATCCCCCATATGCATTCACTTTGATATTTACTTTCTTCTTTTTTTATTTTCATTTTATGTCATTTATTCTATTTTTGGTTCATGTCTTTTTACCAATGTGTGTATATAGTTTTTATTTATTGACTTATTATATAATGTATTCTTTTTTTTAGCCAATTGATAAGTGAAGCATCAAGTATGAATTTTCATTCCTCTCTATTATGTTTAACTTGAGTTCATATTGATTTATTTTTGAGTGTTCTTTCTTTTTGTTTTCAAAAGTGCTTCTCTCTTTAAAATCTATATCATGTGAGGTTTTCAGAACATCCGCAGGTATCTAGATTCATTGGTAAACCGTGTGAGACTATGGGAGTCTTCGTAGGAATACCAATGTGGTTGTACAAATTTTCCTTTTGAAATAAAAAGAAAAAAAATAATTTTGGCACCATATTTATAAATAAATAATAGAATATAAAATCTTTTTAAAATATATACATATAATCTCAAAATGTTTTTTTAGAGCCATGTGAAGTTTTTAGAACCTCTGCAGGCTCAAACGATTATTCTTCTGTGTGAGGTTATAAGAACCTCCACAAGGAAGATAATTTAAGATTTCTTTGAAAAAATATTTTTTAAATATAAATAAAAATACTTGTTTTCATATATTAAAAATACAAACCCATCGAAAAGCACTTTTTTTAATTGAATAAATATTTTCTAAAAAATACCAACCAAGTGACACGTATTTTTTCCCCAAATTACATGGGGTTTGATCCCTATAAATGGTATGTAGGCTCTAGGTTTTTATCCTAGGTCAAATCCAACTTTATAAATTAAATAATTTATTTTTTCCTTTTTGTAAATAAATTTTTTTTGGTTTCTATCTTTTTTTTAGGGTAATTAAAACTATAATAAAAAGGCTATATTAATTTTGAGTAGTTAACTTAGGATAACTATTCTCTTAAATGGGTGTTGTGGGGTGCCTAACACATTTTCCACACACATCGACTCCCGAATCCTATCTGATTTTTGTGGACCATATATTTTTAGGTTATCAAAATTACCCTTTCAAAATTTTAATGGCGACTCCTCTTTCTTTCCTTTCTACGGAATGACCAGGATTCAAGCACGTCACCTATCCTTGTCCTTGTTTTTTTTCCTTAAATTGATAATAATGTCGATTTGCTTCTTGGCTACCACTGGTGTTGTTTGTGAATGTAATTGCTTAAGATCGTTGATTTGCTGTGTCCCTGTCTCTTGTTTGATTTTTTTGACCATTCTCCCTTCTGCATGTTCTTTTTTATTTCGTATCAAAGAAAAGCTAATTATTGATCTAGTTCATCGTAAAAAGCTGATTGTTGATTTGGTTCACCGTGAACTTCGATTTCTTACTTAAGATCTTTGATTTTTCTCATCCTAATTGGCATACATATTTCTGCATCGACATTTTATCTAAATTCATATTTTCGGGTGATTATTTATTTTGGTGATTCAATCAAGCTTATTTCTTTTTGACCTTGATCGATCAAGCTTATTTCGGCGCCTTTGATTAGATATCAACATTTTCAGCCCCTTGGAGATGGTTCATGCACTTATTTGTATAACCTTGCTTTTAATGTTTTGATTAATAACTTAATGTATGAATTGAATATAACTCGGCCCCTTTGACTATATATCAACACATGGTATGACTTTACTTTTACTGATGTATTTCGGCCCCTTTGATTAAATATCAAAAAATGGTAGTATTGTTTTTGGACATTTTCTCATAGAATTATGAACAAATGAAAGGTAAGGCAATGTAGGATGCAAGCTCCACAGAGATGTTGCTTAAAGAATGCATGGAGTAAATCTACCGGAAACATCGTCAACGAACATCATTTACAAAGATAGGGTGGAACAACATTCACTCTGTAGTCAATACAAAAACAAGGAAATCATATGGGAAGAAGCAATTGAAAAATAGGCTAGATAGCTTGAAGAAGGATTGGAGGACATGGGATAACTTAACCAAAGTGACTGGTGTAGGTAGGGACCCCATAACGAATACAGTGGTTGCAACAAATGAGTGGTGGGAGAAGAAAAAACCGGTATCTAATTGTTAATCTTGAGTTATGAGTTGTATTGTTATTTGTTATAGGCTTTCATTTTTGTTGATTGTGTGCTTTTGGGAGAATCCCTAGTATGAAAAGTTTAGGTGCAATGGGTTGAAGTTTACTTATGAATTAAACATGATGTTCAAGGGTGTGATGGCATTTAGAGAGTATATGTTGGCACCATCTTTAACCCAGACTCAGACGCAAGAGGATGATGAAGAGAATGTGTACAAAGTCGATATGGATCTACTTGAAGGATCAGAAGATAGTGAAGAAGATCTTGGAGGTGCTAGTATAAGAGTTACGGAAGAGATGGCAGGCATGAACTTAACAGCAAACATTGCATCTTATGGTTCAGGAAGCCATGGGAAGAGGAATTGAGGTGAAGGGTCTACTAGGCAGAGAAGGCAAAAAATTCCGGCCTCAAGATAAATCGTAGATTCAGTTATTACAATATCTACCACATCTAAGGATAGAGTGACAGCACTAAACAAAATAAAAGAGGTATCAATTTTTGAGGTTATGGCCGAATTGCTCTACCTTGAAGAAATTACAAGTAACTTTGACCTTCAAACCTAGTGTTTAAGACTTATATTGCACAAGAGTGTTCGGAAAATGGTTGCACTTAAAGGACAGCCAGAATACTTGGTAGCATGGCTTCAGAATATGGCATACCACCCACCATCATAGCTGAAACCCCCTACTTGAACTATATTTTAGGACACATATTATGACTTTATTTTGTCTAACTCAGACCATAGTCATTATTGACTTATTGTATGTTTCTAAATTAATGTTAGTGAAATTATGAAAGTACGTAAGTTGTTGACTGATTATATGTGTTATTTATGGTGGTAATTGCAACTTATGATATATGTTTTTATATTGATTTTATGTGTTTGCATGTTTAATAGCAAAAAAAAAAATTATTTCTCACTTAAAAAAAATATTTATTTCTCACTTAAAAAATGCTCACAGTTGAATTTAACCACACTCACAAATTACATTATCTATGGCAAATTGAAACAATTAATTTATATTTAAGTGGATAGAGGAAGATGAATAGTCTCAAGAGGAGTCAGAGGAAGATGAACAATCTCAATTGATTTCCCTTTTAGATGAAGAGATAACACAGTATGAAGAAGTAGCTGTATTGGTGAGTCAATATGTGATGCTTTATGTGTACAAAGAGCCACGTAGAACTAGTAAGCAAACTAGTACTTTATGGGTGCATGAAATTTTGCAAAAGCATAAAGTACGGTTTTATGACATGTTTCGAATGGAAAAAGAAATGTTCATGCGATTATGCTCTAAATTAGTTGAACATGGTTTACAAAATTCTAAGTAGCTGAGAGTGGAAAAAATTGTTGCTATGTTCTTGAACACAGTTGGTCATGAACAATGTAATATGATGATACAAGAAATGTTTCAACATTTATGAGAAACTGTAAGCAGGAATTTTCATAGAGTGTTACAGGCTTGCCTTAGTTTATCCAGAGAATATATCAAACCACTTGATTCTATGTTTTCCTTAACTTGCCTAAAAAAAAAAAAAAACGATAAACGATATTGTCCATATCTCAAAGATGCAATTAGAGCAATTGATGGCACTCACATACGATCTGTGGTGAGCCTTTCTAAGTCAAACAAATATATCGAGAGAAAGGAATATCCAACACAGAATGTCATGGCTATATGTGATTGAGATATGTACTTTACTCTTGTGTTGGCGGGATGGAAAGATACCGCACATGATATACTTGCGTGTTTAACACTGCTATCTCAACTCCATCATTGGATTTCCCTCATCCACCTCAAGGTATATTTTGATTAGCTTCAATTTTAATTATGTCGAATTCGTTGTATATTTGCATTAATTTCACACTGTCAACATAATTTCATGATTTATTAGGGAAGTATTATTTGGTCGACACTGGCTATCGAACACTACCAGGATATCTTGGTCCGTACGAATGTAAGCACAATCATCTTCCAGAATTTAGGCAACAACCGGTATTTAAAAATTATAACGAAGTCTTTAATTATTATCATTCAAATTTGAGGTGTACTATAAAAAGGACTTTTGGGATGTGGAAGAATAAGTTTTGAATCTTAGACAAGATGCCATAATATAAGTATAAAACTCAAGTCTAAATAATTTGTGCGACAATGGCTATACATAATTTTCTCCAAAGACATTCTGAAACTGATAGAGATTTCATACAAGCTCAATATAAAAGTATAATTGAAAAAGATAATGATAATCAAGTTGGTGAGACATTCTCGTCAAATTTACCTAGATCAAAACAAATGAATCATGTGCATGACACAATCAGAGACCAAATTGTATTGGACATGGTATCCAATTGGTTATGTAATGTATTTAGTTTAAAAATACTATATTTGTATGATTTCTAATTTATATATATATATATATTTATCCATCACATATATTTAATTGAATATTTTAGTATTTTTCAATTTCCTTCTAATAATAAATTAAATTTCTTTATTTTTAATAATTTTATTTTCCTTACTTCTTTTAAAATGGTCACATTATATATATAATATTAAATATGTATTACTTAATAAAATTCATATCCTTTTTAATCATTTTACATCTAAACTTGTCTTTTCATTTATCATCTAAACAAGTTTCAACTTTTCAAATTGATTTTTTTACAAAACTCATTCCAAACATAAATCATATTATACTATCTGTTTTTTACTCAAAGTCAAATTAAAAAAAAAAAATAAAGTCTTTTTAAACACATCTTAGTTTATCATATCTATAAGTTATTTTTTTCCTTCCAAAACGCCACCCAAACAGGCTGAATAACATATAACACACGCGGCCCATTAGTAAAACTCAACGTAGGAGTGTCTGGATGAAATCACTATTTTAAAATAATTTTACGATATATATTATAGTTAATTAATATACTTCTACGATAAGGGCAGAAGAATGGAGTTCGTTCCCAACCAATGATTGGAGAATAACCAAAACCTAGTTGATTTCCAACTAAATCTAAACCAAAATCCTAAAACTTGAAAGTGAAAAACCGTACTGTAAGTTTAGTGAAGTTCAATCAAAAGAAGCACCGCGCGGTGAAAATGGTGACAAACTATGTACCGTTTTATATATAAAAAGAAAAGAAAAGGGTAAAAGAAGGACCCTTTTGGAATTGACGTTGATGATGTTCCAGAGACGACTTAGATCGATCAGGCAGTCTCACTCACAGTCCCATTAGTCCTTTCCTTCACTTATGATTATAACATAGAAAAACTCGCTGGAATCTCTTTATGTCTATGTCTTGTCACTTCACACCTTATCTTGTCCATTTCTCTCTTTCATTCTTTTTATGTATAAATAGTACTACGTACTACATTTACAACTTATCTGTAAAGCTGACAATCCAAAACTATAGCGCGTGAAGAAGATTAGAAAGCCCACATGACTGGTACCTGAAAAAACAGTGAGATACGGCAACCGAACGCTCCGAGCGTGTATGGGTGTTTGGATAAAACTAAATTATGATTTGGAGAACAGCTTCTGAAGAATAGATTCTGAAAAAAATAGATTTTATAAAAAATAGATTTTGTAAAAAAATGATTCTAAAAAGTGAGAGTGTTTGGATAATCGTTATCAGAACTATTTTTTATATGTATAAATTATTTAAAAAACATAAGTTAATATGATAATTACATAAAACATAGATTGTATGATATATTTTAATTTGAAAGAATAAAATTATTAATAATATATTTTTTACCAACATAATTAATAATCCTAAAGTCATATTATTATTGAGATTTACTCTAATAGACACAATCATACTCTTCAATTTGAACCAGAACCAGAATGGATTCACTTTTCCTGAAACCATGGTTTTGGGTTCCAAAACTATAGTTTTGACCCAAACCATGGTTTCAGATAATTTGTGTCTGTTTGGGTTGTTTTTTTTCCAAACCATAGTTTGGGTCTCCAAATCATGGTTTGGCCTGCTATCCAAACACGACCTGAAATCGTGATAGGAAACTTGAAAAATGCAGCTTTCTAATTTTCTAATTATAATTTATATGTGAAAAAAATTTTATCTTAAAATTATGTTCTTCTTATTCTTAATATAAAATCTAATTATTAAATTAAACTAAATTCTAAACATAAAATTTATTTATCATATTTATCAATTTTTTCTAAATTATCTGTATTGCTACTCTCTTAACCATAATCAATTAAGACATGGAGAGAGGATATTAAAAAAGATAAGTATAATATTCTAGAAAAATATTTCATATTTCTTATAATTAACTAACTTACCTAACTTCCTTAATATAATCAAATTAGTTAAATAGATCTTATATTAAAGATCAAAAGCATACTACCTCCGGTCCTATTTATAAGATCTTATTTGCAATTTACAAATGAGGTTTTATAAATAAAACTAGAAGTAGTATTAAAGTACATATAAACATTAGAGTTGGTAATACGAGTTAGCCTGCAGAGTAGCAGGTTGGCCCGTAACAAGCTAAGGATTATGCAGTGCGAGTTAAAAAGGCTCTTGTAATGGGGGTTAGCTCACTAGCCCGCCAACTTTTTTTTTTTAATCTTTAAAATTTTTCTTCTTCATGCAACATAAAAAGCTATGATAAAATTTTATTTTTTTTCAAATATTTGATTAAAAACACCAAATAAATGATTTTGATTTTTTTAATTTTTTAAATAGGATATGAAATATAACAATATAATTATAATAATTAATAAAATTTAAAAAATACAAAAAAAAAAAAATCTGGGTTAGCTCGTGGGTTCATGGCTAGCCTGCGGTAGATTGTGAATTTAGTAGTGTGGGTTAGAAAGTTTCGCTTGTTAATAAGTTGACTTTTAACTAATTTTAACCTATCATTTTTTTTGAGAGTCGAAGGTTTGGACAGTCGCGTTTAAATTATAGTACCAGCTCTAGCAAACACTTAATAAAAGTACCTATAAACAGGCCCATTAATTATATGATGTTCATGAGAACATATTATACTGCTTATGTCTTGAAGGTCATTAATCTTCCTTGCTGAACAATAGAAAGCAGATAGGGTTTAGATTTAGTTAAAACTTCCTATATCTAATTTTTAATATAAAAACTAGTTAACTAATTTAAATAGATTAAAATAATTAGTTGAGTTACTTATTCGAAATAAATGGGTGTTGATTTTTCTAAAATATTCTTACTAATAATATGTATTAGCTAGAATTACTATTTGATGAAACATTTAATATTTATAATTATTATAAGGACTATTTTTTAAAAAATAAATAAATATAAGAAATAAAGTATATTAAGATCTTTTATTTAGAAATTAAATATCAAACTAACTCCTATATTAAAAATTAGAAGTAATACTTATAGGTTTGACAAGAGCATATAGTTACCAAGTTAAAGAATAAAGATTGATCAATTTGCCAAGAGAGACACTTGTAACATATAAGAGTATGAAGTCAAATCCTGCTAATAACATGATTTATAATGGAAAAATTCCCAAAAAAATAATTATTGAATTTTAAAACTTGAAATTAGTATTGATTATTATACTCATAATTACATTTAAAAAGCAAATAATAACATATTTTTATAATAATTTCTGATTTGAAATTTTAAAAGTTAACAGTTATTTTTTTGGATTTTCCATTCGGCATTCAAAAGAGGGTTGGCATTAGTCTTGACAAATCGAATTGCGCTAAGTTATCTTAAGAATGTTTGCGTATATTTCCCAAAACTCAAATCTCTACATTGGCCAAAAAAAAAAAAAAGAAACCTCAAATATCTACCGTCCACGTACATCACACCAAGATCGATCATCCCCCCCGCCCCTGGCCGGTAAGCGCAGCCATACTTGAAATCTACCATTGATTCTTACGTTGAAAAAACAAGGAGAATTATTATGAAGTACTTAAAAAAATAATTACTAAATGAATAGCTAAAACATATTATTTTATGTACTAAAATTTGTTATTATAAGCTGCTTAACTATTTAAGACTTTATAATTATCTTCCTTTTTTAAAACTTATCTTTCTTTCTTGAAGCTTCGTAGCAATTCTTCCAAAAGATATTCTCTAGGTATATTCCAATATTTTGCTCTAAAACTCACACACGCAAAAGAATTGTGGAGTGGAATGCAGTGCTTGATCAAAGTTGCTTTTAACGGTGAAGTTTCTCAAAGATAATCCTTGATATATGTCAATCCTGGCAAAAAAGTCTTTTGGCTTACTTCCAAGTGTTCTTATGTTTAATTGTTACCCCATCATGCGTATAAGTATTTTATATGACTTTGATATATGTGGCGCTTATGCCTTCCTTTTCCCAGCCTTTTAAAAGCACATCTATTAATTCGGATCTTAAGTTTGTTTCCAAGCCAGTGAAATCATATGCAAGTCTCTTCATTTGCTTTGGTACTTTTCCCAAATGGATTCACAAAAATGCAAGCCTCCACAATTTCAAACTTGTATTCAATCACATTTTCCAACAATTGGATGGCTCATAAATTTTATTCCTCTGGGACTGGTACAATTCCAAATATCTAATTTATTCTTATAAATAAGAATTTAAGTGTTTTTTTTCCTAACCATAAGGCATTTTCTTAGATCATAAGATCTTATTAAACAGTTTAGAAATCCACAAAGCACTCTCTTCGTCTAAACACTTTTAAATTTTAATAGGAGTATTGTCAAGTCCAATGACTTTATTATTTATCATATTCTTTTAAGAGCTTTCTAACCTCACCAACATGGATCTTGTGATAAAACACCAAATTTTGCTCACCTTCTCTAGACACTGGCAGGAGAAACTAATAAAAGAATCCCTGGTCTTTGAGACTTTTCCCCTCCTCTCTATCAACTTGTTTATGGGCTTATTGGAAATCATTTGTTTTATATAGGATAAGTTAAGACAAAACTTTTTTAATATATTTATGTCACATTTCATAAATCATAATTAAAAAACTACTTATAAATCATTCTAAATGGGTTTTAATAATTTTGTCTCAACCCTTGAATTGTCCAAATTGTGGGAAAATTCGTAACTTTTATTTCTCTTCGAAGGCTCAAATAACTTGATCGTCCAAAACACACCAGCTTTTTGTTTGCTCATTCTCAATTTTGTGCATTAAGTTGCCGTTAGCATATTGTTATTAAAAATACCTTGTAAAAAAAAAAAAGTACATCGATAACCAACATATATTAAAAAAATAACAGTTTAAAATTTTAAATATTGCTAGTTAACTCAGTCACATGCAGCAAGAAGCAATGACACGTGTATTATTGCCATTAAAATTTGAGTAATTTAGATAACATTTTCACTGGACAAGACATCTGTGCGTCATGTTATGTATGAGAAGTGACCCGCCGAAAATAGGAGAAAGAACTAAGTGGGCAACAATAGTGGGGAAAAAAACCCATCTTAACTAAACTTTTAAATTTATTAGTCATTTCATTTTATTAAATAAAACTTATTAAGCTTAATTGGATATGAGAATTTTATTTTTTTATACAACAAGTTTAGGTGGGTTAGGTCTTAGAGACTCATTAGGGCCAAGATATGTCTCTAAGCTCATAGAGTGTTTACAGAAATATTTACAAATTGTCTACCAACAAAATTATCACATCGAAGCAGGATTCAAACTCATGACTATGTGGGTTATGAGCCAACTCCTTTTCAACTATATCTTTTTTTTTTTCTCTAACCAGATATATCCTATTTTTGATACTGTTAGAAACTAAATATAAGTACCTCTCCTAATAAGGATCTGAACTATTAAACCAACTCTTGTTTTAAGTCCAAGTCCCCTAACACTTGCACTATTTAACAATCTCGCTGAGCCCATTAACGCCCCATATTAGAGACACCCAACACACCAAATCCTTATCCTAGCAACTAGGCCAGCCCAATTTTAACTCTCATGGCAGCCCCAACACGTAACCTTTTAGTTATTCATATAATTGGCAGAAAAGAGAAAAAACCTTTCTATTTCAAAAAGAACAATGCAACATGCGCCCATGCATACACGAGATTGTAGTGTTGATTTCTAAGCTAAAAGCTCAAGTGAAACAGTGAACACGCATGCATGCTATTGTATATGGGAAATAAAAAGAATTTATTTATCGGGAAAAATTAAAAAAGCAGCCCTGCAAAACGTTACTCATATAAGAATGAAAATTGAATCGGGTTCTTCGCTTCAGATGTACACGTCTAAATCCAAATGCTGACCATCTGGGATGAGTTAATAAATTCTCGTGCAATCACACCAACAATTTGTCCAAAAGCTTTCACGAACTTCGTGAATTCGTTATCTTTTTGGCCGAATCAATCGAGATAAACGTGAAAAGCTCTGACTTTTCTTCATATCTTTAGGTTATCTCCCATTCTTCCGCTTCGCCTTCTCACTGTTTGATCACCCCACGGAGACTCTTCATCCAATTTCTGATCGATCATACTCTTTAAGATTCTTTCATGTTTGGCTCGATTCTACTCATACAACCCAGGTATTCTCTTAGATCTTCCTGAATTTGCTCTAGCCTACAGAATCATTGTCATTGCCTTTCTTCGGTTTTCTCTCTCTTAAACCGATCCTGTGTATCAATATGTGTGTGGGTGTGTGTGTCTCTATATATATATAAAATAAACATGAAGGATCACACGATTTCGTTTTTGTTATTTTTGAAGAATTGGTAATTCATGAATGCTGAGTGTTCGATCCATTGTAGCTTTCGTTCTTGAAGTCAGGTCAAAATGTCAGGGCTAGAAACTTCTGGTTCATATGAAGATGGTATGAAATCCAGCCATGGAGATCTTCGAACTGCTATTGAGCCATTGTTGAAACTTCTCTGCCTCACAATGATAGGACTGTTTCTAGCTAACCCAAGAATGCAAATTATCCCCATGGCCACATTTAAGCTCATCAGTAAGCTTGTGTTTGCTCTGTTCTTGCCATGCCTAATCTTTACTGAATTGGGTAAAAGCATTACCTTCAAGAACTTCATAGAGTGGTGGTTCATCCCTGTCAATGTGCTTGTGAGTACGTGCTTCGGCTGTATTCTTGGGTACTTGGTGGTGATCATATGTCACCCACCTCCTCGATTTAATAGATTTACTATAATTATGACTGGATTTGGAAACTCTGGAAATCTCCTTCTTGCTGTGGTTGGATCTGTCTGTCACAGTTCAACTAGTCCATTTGGGCAAGATTGCTATCAAAGGGGGGTGGCTTATGTGTCTTTATCTCAGTGGGTTTCAGTAATTCTTGTGTACACCTTTGTCTATCACATGATGGAGCCTCCTATGGAATATTATGAGATTGTTCAAGAAGAGACTGAGATTGAGGAAGTTCAAGAAATTAATAGCATCGGTAGTAGGCCTTTGCTTGTAGAAGCTGAGTGGCCTGGCATTGAGGATACAGAAACTGAACATGCCAAGACACCTTTTATAGCCAGGGTCTTCAAGAGCATTTCAGGTGTTGCCCCATCCACTTTTCCTGACCTTGAAGAATTGGAAGAATGCCAAGGAGAAGGTGACAATAGTCCTCGATCCATTGATGTTTAGCCGAGCCAAGAGTTGTGAGAAAGATCAGAATTGTAGCTGAAGAAACTCCATATAAACACATACTTCAGCCACCAACTATTGCTTCTCTGTTAACCATCATCATTGGGACAGTACCTCAGTTCAAAGCTTTGTTCTTTGGCAATGATGCTCCGGTTTCTTTCATCACAGACAGTTTGGAGATTTTAGCAGGGGCTATGGTGCCTTCTGTGATGCTTATTCTTGGAGGTATGCTTGCAGAGGGACCAAACGAGTCTACACTTGGACTTAGAACTACAATAGGTATAATCATAGCCAGACTTCTTGTGCTTCCTCTTATAGGACTTGGGATTGTGGCATTGTCTGATAGGCTGAATTTTCTGGTTCAGAATGACTATATGTTTAGGTTTGTGCTTTTGTTACAATACACAACACCAAGTGCCATTTTACTAGGAGCCATTGCCAGCTTGAGAGGATATGCTGTTAGTGAAGCTTCAGCACTTCTCTTTTGGCAGCATGTGTTTGCACTTCTCTCACTTTCTGTGTACATCATCATCTACTTTAAAATACTTGACCAAATCTGATCCTTTGCTTCAAACTAGTTTGAATGCTACGGATCAGTTTGAGGAATGAACTATGTCACTCATGGCTCATGAACTGTCTACAAAGTCATTGTTTAGCAGATGTAACTACACACACACAAATATTCATCTCATGATGGAAGGACCTGGTTCTCTATAACTTGTGAGATTTTACATATAAACACATGTACATCAGAATCCATGTCTTTCTTTACCATCAAATGCAGTATCAAAACCGAAGGTATATTGCTATAATAACACTACATTTCAGATTTTGGAACTGCTTATAAGCACGTTCACCTAAGTAAAGATAAAAATCGCACCACATATTTACCTCGTCTTTTGAAAACCACATTAAAAGGCTGCTTTTAAAAACTCCTGCCGCCATTCCAAACAAGTCCTAGGTAAAAATGAATTTGTAACAGACAAGTAAGAAAACTTTGAACTCCATCATGATCCCCCACAACAGAAAAATGCGATATCTTGGTCTTGATCGGGTGAAAAAAAGATGCTTTCTGCCAGAATAAGTGAACCAATATCAGATGTTTCATATTTCTGTATGATAAGAATCAATCCGTATTAGCAACAACAGAAGGACACACATACCTTTGGTGTTCTTGGAGTAAAACATTTATTTTGGTCACCATTTAACAGTTTGATCTAACAACAGTGATGCCTTGCCCCTCAGAAATGTGATTCTTATGTAAGAAAACTAAGAAGGATCAAATCAAATGTAGTAGGATGGAGTCCTTCCACCATTTAATTTATTGAAGATATACTCATGTGAATGAATCAAAGTATTTGAAAACAAAAAATGGTCAACTGTGCAATCCCCCAATCTTAATTAATGTTGAGGAAGACGTTGCTGAATTTTAATGAAAAGACCAAAATGGGTTTGGTGCCTTTCGTCCCGTGAAAAACGTGGCCTGGATTATAGATTACGTGGTCAAAGTGAAGTGATCAGCTAGCCCTTCCACTAGTTGTGTCGACCTGATCCATTAGGTGCCACTGGTCAAACATTCTTTTTCTTATCATGAAAAGTCAACACACATGTTTTTATTTTGGGCTATATAAAAATATTTAAAAAGCAAATAAACAATTAAACCAGTCGAGACAATAGTTCACAAACCAATAATGTTTCAAATGCCTAATCAAAAAACGTTCTGATATAATCCGAATTTATGTAAAACTCTTAATCGGACCAGTCTAGCTGACTGGTAATTCAGGTTGGATATTGTATGCTATAAGTCTATGACTAGTTCCTAACGTGATTCTGGCGTTAAATACGCAAACATGCATGAAAGCAATTTAACGTGGGACACAAGGAAGTTGAAGGAGCATGGTGCATGCGTGGGCTGGAAAACGAGGTTATTCAATTGTCTTGTCGGCTTGGTCTCTTGGTTTCGTGAAGTCAATCAGATTGTGTTCCTCAACAAGGCAGCATTAGAGAGCTTATGGTAGGTGGCTGTAAGCTTGGAGCTTGGAATTTGTTGGGCAAATATACTCCTCCGCTACTTGTTATAAACTTTAAACAATGGATTTGTGGACAACAAAATCAGCCAAAATTAGTTTATTTTAAATATATTCTTATAATAAATAATAAATAAAAAAGAATGTATGAGAAAAAGTAAAAGAAGAGAGTGTGGCAAAGGAGAGGGGATAATAATTAAAAACAACATTGATGTAAAAAAACACATTAAATATTAAGACAAACTCATACTGAAGCTTATAAAATGAACCGTACCTATCTCTAAATTTGAAACTTATAAATAGGACCCTAGAGAGTACTTTTTTTAATTTATAAAGCAATTCTAAGTTTTTTTTAATCAAAATTAAGAAAAATCTTAAGTTTTATTAACTTTGTTTTGAAATTTAATAATTTTTTAATTTTAGCCATATTTAATATATATTCTATATTTTAATAATTTATTTCCACAAGTAATAAAAAAATTTAATACTATGACTTATAAATAGCACTAAAATAAACATTTTTCTTTGCCTTGTAGATACAAGTATCTTGCTTTTACAAATTTAATCACTATAAAACGAGTATATGCTCCATCCGTTTCTTCTCAATTTTTTTAACTACATAATTAATATGCTATAAATTTTTTTCAAAATTTTCTCGTAAGTATGTCTTTAATTCATTCTAATATTTTTGTTTTCACCAACTAATTTATTCTAATGTGATTAATAGTAACTTGAGCTCCTAAAATTAGTGAAGGTAACTGGTAAAAAAAAATGGTGAAGGTAAGGATGCGACTGAAAAATAGTAATTGACGTCCTTATGCGAGCTATTAATATATATATATATATATATATTTGAAAATTGGTTTTGTTTATTGATGAAATTTGAAGAAAATATTTGAGATTCTGTGAACTTTCATGTTGTGGTCTTTTGTTATGAAATATTCTTTTCACAAGTTTTTGTGACAAGGGAAAACTTTGTTTACTAATGGTAAATTGTGCCATACATGCTTAAAAATGATTTTTATGAGGAATGAATATAGAATGCTGGTTACTAATAAAAATATTGTTAGCCTTTTTGGCCAAAAAAATAAAAATAAAAATATTGTTAGCCTTTGATGCACCATGATAAATATTGAGTTTGCTTTTCTTGTTAGATTTAAGGTTTTGATAATAACAAAATGAGTAATTAAGTTTCTCAGCATACTTGTTATGTTAATCGATCATTGGTTGATCAAATATGTGCTAGATAATTGACCACGTGTTATAAGTTCAAATATTGTTAAGATTTATCGATCATGTGTTAGATAAATCACTGTGATCACTACTGCAAAAAGAGCTTTCACGACGCTAATTTACGACTGTTATTAGAAAAAACACTATAAAAAAATATGACGATAGCATTTCCGTAATTATAGGCATACTTTTAAAGGTGGTTATTTAAAAAACTGCCATAAAAAGTTCTTTTAACAGCGGTTTTTAAGTTTTTTACGGCGGTTTTTTAAATGACCACCGTAAAAAGTCTATCAGAATTTTAAAATCTATCGCGTACTAGTTTTCACTTTTTAGAATTTGAGCTCATAGTCCCTCATTACCGTCCTCACTCGATTTTCTCCCTCCTCCTACCTTTGTTAGTGTTTATCCTTTGCTTCTATCATCCCCCTCATGTTCTTCCATCACCGTCGCTGTCTCTGTTGCCGTTGCCATCGCCTCATCCTCTTCATTCTTATTTGTGAGTTTTTTTTACCTCTATTCTTTCTGTGGATTTCATAGTTTTTGTGGTTTGATATGATTATTTTTTGGTTAAAAATATGATGTTTAATCTGGGTTTAAAGAAATATGATTTTTATCAGATCTGAGTCTCTAATTTTATTTTTATTAAATTTTAGTGGCTTCGATTTGGTGGTTGAAAGTGAAGCTAAGTACTGCTATTTTGGTGAGAAAGAATCTATATTTTGCTCCATCAGAATGCTTTTAACTAGTGAGAGATTATTGGTTAATTGATTTTCAAATCCCTTCATTTGAGGCTTTGTTCTTCCGTTCTATCCTGATCAATAAAGTGAAACGTAGACTAAAAAAAAAAAATTTCAGCATTGTTATTTATATAATTGTCGTGAAAAGTCACATACTACGGTGGTTTTTAAACCACCATGAAATCCTCTGCATTTTACGTCGACAGCATAGACGTTGCTCTCCAAATCGCCATAAAAAGCTCATTTTAACTATCGTTAAATTTTTTTTTTTTGGAGTAGTGGGTAGATAACCTGTTAGATAAATAGGCTATTCAATCACTTGTTTGATCATTAGTAAAACTATTTTAACATAAGTACTTTCAGGAAATTATCGATCACTTGATCGATAATTCAAATGATCGATAAGCTATTAGATGAAGAAGATAATCTTCCTCACTATTAACAAAGGGTTAATTGATCAACTTATCAATTAAGAGGTTATCGATTATGTGTCAGATAATTGGTAAGCTTCTTCTGCTCACATATTGTTTCAACTACTTTATGTTTTTTCAATCATCTTATCCATCATCTGCTTATCAATAATTTGTTCTAAAACTGTTTGACAAAACTCCCTTTTTGTTCGATCAGCTATTCGATTAAGACCCTTTCTGAATATCAAGTTTTCACTAACCATAATCGATCACTTAATCGATCATTTAATTATCGATCATTTAATCGATCAAAGTCATTTTTTTTATATCAGTCTAAGTCTTTTGGAACTGCTTTTGGATAACTTGTTCGATTAAGATATTATCGATAATGCTTCAAATTAATGAGTTCAAAATATTTTTACACAGTTACTTAAATTATCAATAATCTATTCAATAAATTGTTTATCAAACATCTGTTTCATAAAATACAAACTCATTTCTTTAAACTATTCTTCACAATGATCTTTTAGAAAATATATTTTCATATTATCTTTAAGCTATTCTCAACCTTTATTATTCATCTTATTTTCTTATAAAAAGCAATGAAGGCATCTAATGATAAAAGAACAAACTTTGCATTGAATTTAGAGATATTTTTTTTACTAGAATCACTTTGTATATATTTTATCATTTATCGATTACATGTTCTATTAACAAATAATCCATAATGACTTCGATAAATGTGCTCTTCTTTCAGGTCTGATTCCCTCACTATTAATTGATAACTTTATCGGTCAATGGATTATCAATCAAGACTTCAATCAAATTGATTCTTTTTGCTTTCTAATTATCTGATCTTTGATTTTATGATTTTCATATCCTGTATCAATTCCAAGGATCAACATTTCTTCTATTATTCTTTCATAATCACTTGAGAAGAAAACTTACACTTTTGCCAAGACACTTCTACAGATTACGAAACACAATGGTTACATTATAGGCTCAATCTACTGTATCAGAAGCATTTATTATGAACAACCATTGTAACTATCGAATACACGCAATTGATACTCCAACAGCTACAAGCTCTTGTGTCTTATGGAAAACTAAGTCTTCAACTATAAATGGCGTGAAGAACATTGAATGAAGTATTGAATGAACCGAGCTCCCATCTGTGAAAATTAATCCTCGAATTCATTACTCTGTTTTTATGTTCTGAACTTCAATGCTTATCATATATACTCTATGAGAGAGTTTGTAATTCCTTTTACTCAAATCTGTGAGTGACTCAAAAGTGTGGACTCTTAAGGGGATTGTAATCTTACGGGTAGTAAGGGAGAGTGCTTGAGAGTGACTCAATTGCTATACTGTGGCACCAAGAACCCATTGAATCTTGGAAAATTAGTGGAAAACTTAGAGGTGCTCTAAGGACTGAACATAGGTCAAGTGGTTGAGACTGAACCAGTATAATCTCTTGTGTCATTCTTTTTCTGATCATCCTCGGTGAAATCTTTCTAAACGTGTCTTCATTGCTTTATTTGGTTATTTATTTTATTAAGTCGATTTTTATATATCACCCAATTCACTCCCTATCTTGGGTAAAACTGCCACTAACATGTCTTTCGTAGCTTCAACTCTGCTTGATATTCGTAGCTTCATCTACACTTATTCCGTGGCTTCAATCACGCTTACATTGGTGTGCCATGATTGAGTTTGGGCTTGCTTGGCATTTATGGGCATCGTTTTCACACTTGTATCCATGGCTTTAGCCGTGTTTATTGGCTACTTGCCCTCTTGGACTGTGTATTCATGCTTGTTATTGTTTCTGTTGAAGTCTTCATCTTAGAATAGTTTTTTCACTCAATTTTGTGATTTGATTTCATAAATAAGTTGTTTCAGTTCTTAATTAATTTTGCATCTCAAATTTTTTTTTTTATATTCTTTTACATTCTAATAGTTTTCAAAGAGATTGAAAGCAACCACAAATCATTCTTTTCACAGATATATAATTTATTCTTTTGGCATTTTTTCTCTTATTTTTTATTATTAATGGGATGTTATTCAACAGTAAATTATTTTGGCCTCACATAACATCGCTGACCTTGCATCTCCAACTGAACAGTAAAGACCCTTATTACTAATCAAAGCTTGTAGTCTTATAGATATTATTTGGAGCAACTGCTAATTAATCTAAAAAATATGTTTACATTTATGTATTTATTTATTTATTTATTTTTATGCTTCACGTAGTCTATAGGCAGAATTCTTGCCTTTATTTATTTTCAGATGTATGAAATGAATAAATATTTTTTTGCCAAAAAATGAATAGATATATTAGTTAAAGTTGATATATGCATTCTTGAGATTGTTACATTAATCATAATATTAGAAATGGTATTATAATTGTTATGTTAAGTGTTTAATGAGCTGTTTTAAGGCTTAAAGAATGCAAGTTTTCTCATGTTCTGTGCCGATTACCCAATTTGTTGGGGCATGAATGAATATTTGTTATGTTTGACATGTGCTAATTGAACATGTTCCTCGAAAGTTATGCTCATAATATCATTTAGTTCCTCATACGAGTTATCAAGTAGTTCTTGTGCAGTAGGGTTGCTAAACAATGTTTCAAGAATCCTAATCCTTCTAAGCTTTTTTCTTTGTTGTCAAACTAGTTGAAATAAAATAATAACACGACAAGATTTTAGGGATAAAGTATTAAAATCGAGAATTGAGATGAAGATGCAATTGCTAACAAACCAATTAAGAGGAATCGGAGAAAGCTGGAAAAATAACGCATAATTGGGAGCCGGTCATATGATTTCCTATAGTAAATATCACAGAGTTAGAGAACAAAGAGATAGGATGCAGAGTTGTGAGGGAGATAAGAAAACTTTTGAGTGTAAGAAAGACGAATATAGTACATTCATTGGCATAAAAACTTGGTTCTGATATCATTTGACAAGTAGTAGAGGAAATAAATATTTTAAGTTCATTAATAAATCATTGGCATAAAACTTTGTGAGGGAGATAAGAAAACTTTTGAGTGTAAGAAAGACGAATATAGTACATTCATTGGCATAAAAACTTGGTTCTGATATCATTTGACAAGTAGTAGAGGAAATAAATATTTTAAGTTCATTAATAATCATCAAATTTACACATGAGAAAAATTGAAATATGTACATAACAAACTAAACAACCCAAAACATAATTTTGCCCCCATCATCAATTGGTTGTTGTGAACTAACCAATGTTCTTTAATATCGACTGACCAAGTTTGAGCTGAATTCACGGTCTCATTTTGGCCCCATTTAGCTTTCCTGACTTCCAGATATGATCCCAAGAAAATTCTAGTGGTACAATCTGCACCAGAAAAAAGAAAAAGAAGAAGAAACTGATGGGAGATTTTTTATTACCCAGACAAAATGAATGAATGTTAAAGCGTATGCGCCAAGGATTCAAAAGCCTACAGGCTTGAGAAAGTAATCATGCGGACATTGAAATTATTAATAAATACAACAGATTAAAACTTACCACCGAAATCTTTCTCTTCTTTTTCAGATTTTGTATTTTCTTTCTCACATCGAACACTGTAACTTTTAAGAATTGTTTACTTTGACGAATATTTATTTTGATTATTCTGTTTTTGAAAGGCGTGAAAACCTTGGCGCTAAAATAACATCTATCCTCGTGATTTTTCACCTTAACTTTCCAGTGTTTAGCCAAGCAAGATTCAAGAATGGTTTCATGCGATAATTTCATCCCAAACATTCGTGGTTTTTCGTGTTTTAACAAAGAAGTTGAAGTTAAAATACTAATTACCCTGCGAGTCACAAAATCTTCATCACTTCTCAAAATCTTGACAAAAGATGGGTTTCAAAAAGCAGCGTCGTAAACTTGTAATCCAAGTACTACTTCCGATTATTAATATAAGAGCTAATTGACTAATTTAAATATATTAAGGAAACTAATTAAGTTAGTTATTAATAGGTAATTTTTTTCTAAAATATTATTGCCAGCCAAGTGTATTGGTTAAAAATATTATTATAATGACTACTTTGAAAAAAAAATAGATAAATATAAGAGACAAAGTAAATTAGGATCTTATATTTAGGTTCAAAATAAAAATTAACATAGCTCTTATATTAAGAAACGGAGGCAGTATTAAGTATACTTCGCATATTATTTATATGGAGTGTACATTCAACCAAATAAGGACTTTCTGGTTAGCTGGTTATTAAATTAATTAATATAATCATAAATAAATTTTGATCTATTGAAATTTTTTTCATACTTAACAGGGCACTTAATGAGTAGTATTAATTTTTTTATAAGGGATTTTTTTATAATTTTCTCTATTTTATAAGAAGCTTGGCCCTCTTAATGTAATTAAGGAGAAAATTATAAAAATTATAAAAAATAATTAAATTAGTTATCAATAAAAATTGTTGAGAAATTTTAATTAAATCAAATTGAAATACCAAATCCAAATTTAGGCCTTCATTTTTAAAAAATTTCTAATTAAATCAAAAGGCATAATTAGGAATTTTTTGATGTTGTTAAAAGGCTAAATGTCCCTCTATAAAAAATCGAAGACAGGTATTTCAATCAAATTTAATTGGGATTTTCCTTTATTTTATTTCAATTTTTTCATGTATTTTTCATTAACTTATATAAATAAAAACTAAAAATTTGATTCAGAATATTTTATAGTTAAAAATTAAAATTAAATAAGTCTTGATAACTTTCCATTAATCTCATAAAGAATTAAAGATCAGTTATATTATCTCAAAAATGAAAGAATTTGTACAATTTAAATAAAATAAAAATTTCCTCTTATTCAGAAGAGAAATTGAGAGTAACATTGACAAAAAAATTTTATTTAATGCAAACATCTATAAAAATTTTTGCGAAAAAAATAACTAAAGCATGGCCCCCCATGTCCGGGGGCCGGAAGCCAAGAGCTTGGATAAATTTGGAAAGGGCGACTCATGCATTTCAAATGGAAAAAGCATCCAGCATTTAGTATCACAAATTAAATTGTACTCAAGCATCATCTTATCTTAATAAAAGAAAATTTCTTCAATGTGATTTTTCTTATCCACTGTACTTAAATTTAAATATTTTGCTTTTCAAAAAATAGAAAAACATGTACTAACAGTTTTAGATTAAAAAAATAAAATAGAATAGAATATGTAACCTCTCATTTATATTAAAAACATACTCCTCCGGTCCTTAATATAGGACCTAATTATTGAGTTAGTTTTGGTCCTAAATATAAGATCCATTTCTCATATTTATTAATTTTCTCTAAATTACCATATGGATATTCCCTCAACCATAATCAAGTAGAAGAGGAGGAGGAAGTATTAAGAAAGATGATTATGGTATTTTAGAAAAAAAATGTGTCACATTTCTTATAATTAACCAACTCAACTAACTTCCTTAATCTAGTCAAATTAGTTAAATGGGTCTTATATTAATAATCAAAGGAGTATGATACTCTCTTTAGTCTTAAATATAAGGCTTATTTTGTACTGTAATTTATATTATAAAATAAATTTTATATTTAAAACTGAAGGAATATAAATTATTAAGATGCAAAGAAACAAGAGCCAGTGGCACATAATCAGTAAAGTTGCAAGTGCAACCAAAGCTGCGGATGCAAATCATTCACTTCCCTAAAGAATATCTCCACTTATATGTTTTTAATTGAAAGTTATAGTATCGTATGGTTCCCATAAGATATATGTACTACCTTTGATCCTGATTATAAGAGCCAGTTGACTAATTTGAGAAGATTAAGGAAATAAGTTAAGTTAGTTATTTGTAATAAATAGGTGTTGTCTTTCCTAAAATATCTTTGCTAATCAAGTGTGTTGGCTAAAACTACAATTATTAGAAGGACTATCTTGAAAAAAATTTAGGAAAAATGTGTCACATTTCTTATAATTACTACTCAACTAACTTCCTTAATCTAGTCAAATAGTTAAATGGGTCTTATATTAATGAATCAAAGAAGTATATACTCTCTTTAGTCTTAGATATAAGGCTTATTTTTGTAGTGTAATTTATATTATAAAATGAATTTTATATTTAAAATTGAAGGAATATAATTATTAAGATGCAAAGAAACAAGAGCCAGTGGCACATAATCAGTAAAGTTGCAAGTTGCAACCAAAGCTGCGGATGCAAATCATTCACTTCCCTAAAGAATATCTCCCACTTATATGTTTTTAATTGAAAGTTATAGTATCATATGGTTCCCATAAGATATATGTATACCTCTGATCCTGATTATAAGAGCCAGTTGACTAATTTGAGAAGATTAAGGAAATAAGTTAAGTTAGTTATTTGTAATAAATAGGTGTTTTTCCTCCTAAAATATCTTTGCTAATCAAGTGTGTTGGCTAAAACTACAATTATTAGAAGGACTATCTTAAAAAAATTATATAAATATGAGAGACAAAGTGGATAAAAGTCTTATATAAGGATAAAAATAAAAGTCAAATGAGCTCTTATATTAAGGACCGAGGTAATATATTCATAGAAGTTAAAATAACTCATGCCATTTTGACAAATTGTTATACCAATAATAATTAGATTAAATTTTCCAGCATAATTTCATTGACATCAAATTACCTCTCTTGCACAAAAATTGATATGTTAATAATTAAACTTGACAGATTCTCCTACATTAGAAAACTTATTCCAGTTATAATAATTTTTATAATTTTTTAATTAAATACTTTTATATGGGTCCTATTCATTGCTTTTATATTTTATATTTATATGCTGGTAACGGTATTTTTTTCCCCCTTAAGCTAGGTAATAAAAGTGAACTAGGATTCTAACTCTATTGATATGATAAAAAGAATTGTTTTTGCTATAAGATGAGATATTAAGCATTTAGGTTAAAGTATAATTTTATTTTGAAAGTTTTTCTCAGAAATTATGAGTATTTGAAAGTTTTTTTAGGAGTAATATTATACTGAAAGTGTAAAGAAACATAACAATATCCTCCCTTTTTGTTTAAAAGGTTAATTTTAAGAAAAATCATAAAAAAGACTGCAAAAACAGAAAAATTATAAATAGGGGCTATTACAATATTAGTATGGATTGACAACAATTTTTATGAACAGGTTTCTATGTGTAATTTTTTAATTTTGGCAGTTTTTTTGCAATTTTTTCTGATATTACCACCTCAGCACTATGTGTTCACCCAGTCTCTTCCTTTTCTCCTCCTTCCTCTCTCTGGCCCCACCCCTTCTCCCTCCCACCGGTAACTTGGTTCTGCTTCTCCGGATCCCATTCCAGTCCATCCACCCGACCCGCATCCTGGCACCCAGCTGTTAACATCGCAAACACCAAGTTCCGGGTTTATGTTATTTTTTATTACTTTTTCAACAAAATCAAAAATAATTTTTATTTACATTTTCATTCCTTCTCTTCTATACCCTGCCTCTTTTTACGCCGCAATTAACCATGAATCAGAAGGTGACTTGGCCAGGAAATTAAAATTAAAATTATATATAAGGGGAGAAGGATATTCGACAAGAAATTAAGACTATACAGATTATTTCAAATTTTTTAAATTTTCAAGTCACATATTTTTAAAATTTTGCTGAATTATGAAGATCTGTGTTTTATTTCAAAACTCACAAAAATTTCAATTGAAATTAAAACAAAATTCAGCACAAATCCCTTGTTTTTGTTTCAGAAAATATCCATCTATACTTGAGAGAAAAAATATATCTCTATAATTTGAAGTAAAAATGTAATTTTTTGGCCGGGAAAAATGCAATTTGATTTCTTTCCTTTCAGGGACAAAACATGCAAGGGTGTTTATTGGTGTATACATATTCATTTGGACATAAATACTGTCACTTTGAAGCTTTTAGCACAAATTGAAAAAATAATTAAACATAGCATAACCTATCTCTTTCATATTAATGAACGTTAAAATAATATAAATAATCAGTGCTTCATCAAAAATTTTGAAGCACAATTTTTTTAAAAAATTATAAAGACTCGAAAATAAGACCCAAGCCTGAAGGAAAATTCTTCATTAAGCGTGTGATTTATATATGTGCGTGTATTTAAAATTCTCTATTACTTAGTCTCAAATAAAATTATAAAGACCCGGAAATGACTAGGGGTGTTCATGGGACAGGACGGGATCGGGACAGGCCTGTCCCAGTCCCGTCTCGGTGAACAGGGACGGGACAGGGATTTTGTCCCGTATCTCGTCCCATCCCGGTCCTGTCCCGGTCCCGTCGGGACCGGGACGTCCCGCTTCCCCCTTTTTTTAAAAAAAAAAAAGATACCATAACTTTTTATATAATTTTTATGTTATAATACTTATTTTTTATTGAGCTTTTAAAGATAAAAACATTATAAAAAAAATATTATGTAGAAAGCTTAATTATATAGCATAAAAAAGGTGTAAAAATAATACTGTAAAAAAAATATCGTAAAAAAAAATACTATATAATGACTTTATGAATTATTTTATTGAGGAAGGAGATTTTGTTGAGATAATATTACAACTTAAGAACTACAAATCACCATAAAAATAAGAGTTATTATTAATAAGTAAATTGAATAATCTAATAATAATTATTAATAAATAATTTTTAAAAGAAAAAAATCCCGGGACGGGACGGGACGACCCCGTCCCGCGTCCCGTCCCGAACTCACCAGGACTGGAACGGGACAAATTGAACACCCCTAGAAATGACACCCAAGCCTGATAGGAAACACGGTGCCGAGGTGGCATTATCACATGGGATATCAATCAAATCTAACGTTCAAAATTAATGCTTTAAATGGTAGGGGCAACAGTGCTTTGATTTATACACTTCTAGGGCAACATTACTACTAAAAAACTTTCGAATACCTACGGTTCCTGAGTGAAAACATTCAGGACAAAATTGCACTTCAACCCTTAAACATTTAATATATCTGCCCGCATTCTATAATATCCCACCCTTGCAGCCTGAGTTAGTTTTAGATAACTTTTTTAATTAAAAGAATTTTTTTTATAACAATGTATTTTAGTTCTTTAATATCATAATAAATGTTAGGTTAAAGTATATTTTTGTTCCTTTAACTTTACATAAAATTTTATTTTGGTCCCTTAATTTTAAAAAATAAATTTTTAGTCATCTAACCCTAAAACTGTTAATAAAAAATAATAATATTAAACTCCTGAGTGTTTATAAAATATTACTAAATGCTATAATATTAAGCTCCAGAATGTTGATAAGTAAATTTTTAGTATTTATTTTGAAAGTATGGCAAACATTTTTAAAAGTACTTACATAGAGATAGAGTTTAAATAATTTTTCAATAGTTCTTATCTCATAATATCAATAAAATAAATTGAAAAAAAATGTTTTCAATATCTCAATCGATAACAACCTCAAATATGATGCTGTCCAAAAAGTCTCTCACACAAGTCATAACCCCTAGTTGAAGAACATGGTTCGATGTCCTTAGACCTATGTGACTTGTGGATGAAACGAATATTCCCACAACAATACTATACGATATTGTTCTTACTTTTGTTTTTGTTTTTCCAATTTTTTTGGTTTGATTGCTTTGTCCTTACCTTAAGAAGACTTAGACGACTTTTCTAAGTATTGGACATATGAATTGATTGAAATTTAACCACAATTTGCTTGCAACAAACACCTAATTCCTTTCAAGAGTATCACTAGGGTCAAATGTCACCACCCTTGAATTGGGTATTAGGTTTACTAAGGTTAGACATTTGACCCGTGTAGAGTTAAAATAGAACATGGAAATGTTTCCAACCTATTGGTTGGGGCAGCAAAGAGAAAAATTCTTGTTTAGAAAAACTAAGTATAATATAATTAATTCTGGATTTGCAGGTTATATTTTGTAAGATTGATATGATCGAGTAAAACAGGTTTTAATTGAGAAAGAAACAAAATTAAAGGACAACTAAGACCTTCAATTTGGTTTTCTTCACAACTAACACACTTACTCTACTTGATCATAATTCATAATACAAAATGTTGTAAGTTTGAAACAAAGTCTGTATTGTACTTGTTTCATTAAATATGAATCTTCCCTTTGCTGTTTCTAACAATAGCGTGGAAACATTACATATTCCATTTTAATACTAAGGATAAAAATGCCTACTATTTTTGAATTTTTACCTAATCCAAGAGTCGTGGCATTCGATTTTAGCGATACTTGCCAAAAAAACCAGACTTTAATAGCAAGTACATATCAAGATTATATCCACGAAATCCAACACTTAAAAATCATTTAGCATCTTTGTATGTAGTGAAATAAAGCAAGCAAGCCAAAAAAAACATTGAAAAGTCAAATGACATGAGAAAAACTAGCCAGTATAAGAAAAAAAATGATAATTTAAAAAAGAATTCACTTCGTAGACTTGTCGTAATAAAGGAGGGGATTTTTTATATAAAAATTCCAATATGATGACCGATTGGTAATATAACAGATCTAAAAAATTATTTTTTTCTATGCCAATTTTGTAAAAAGGGACTTTTTAAACCATTCTTTTCTATATTGGTCACGACTTCAGTCCAAAATACTCATTTTCTCCCATCTAAAAGACTCTTTTTTAATTAGTATAATACAAGATATGTTGGGCATTTTTTACGATTGAGGGAGCATGGGCGTATGGGTTGATACACCCAAGAAATAAGATTAATTTATTAGATGTACATTTACCCTGAGAATTAATGAATGTGATAGGAAAATTAAAAATCAGGCAAAAAAGATAGGAAACTTAAAAAGCACTACTTTTTTAAGATTATAAAAAAAACTTTATCCCCGTAGCTTTATTAAGTAATTCGGCATGAAGCTGGTCGGAATGGATATGTAATTTCAGAATCAATGATCAATTATAATTAATCAAGTTAATTTAATATTATATGTCTTTGTTGTGTTAGAGTCAAAGCGTTTTAAAAGAGAATTTTGGAACAGAAAAAGGAGGACTTTTTAAAGCCATTGAATGAATATAGAATATTGAACATGAGGTGGAAAACGAAGAAGAAAGCTAGTTGAGAATTTCTTTTCTTGGAATATCAATTTGTCTTTCTCTAAAAATATGTATTGCTTCTTAAGAAAGAAAAGCAACGTACCCCGCATTATAAAATAATTAGAATTAGAATATTTTGGTTAGCAAGAGAAAAAAAAAAAAGAGAATTAGAAAATTTTAGTGTTAAAAAAATAATTATAATATTTTTGCAATTATTGTTACTTCAATTCGTTTTTTAAATAATTTTATGTATCTTGTAAATAAAATCAACAAATTCTAAAAAAATAAAATCAATTAAATTAAATTGAAAGTAAAATAGTATACGATTTTTTTTATTCAGTTAAAATATTGGAGTGATTTAAACTTGTTCAATTTATTAATAATGTTTAATTTATTAAAGAAAAATGACACAAAAATGACACTTAAACTTGAAAATCCTAAAACAGTCACTTAAATTTGCAAAATCCTAATTGAGATATAAGGGACCAATTTGAGATTTGTAAATTTACTGAAATGACTATATTGTCTTTTATTTTATTTATTATTTTTTAAAAAACCAAAATGTCCTTATTGGCAGGTCAATCACCCAAGCTCTAGTGCTTGCGATGGCCGCCATCATTGGAGTTCCAGTGGTCGAATGACACACAATTTTTTTCAAAATTTTTACAACTTCAGTAAAACAGTTAATAAGTTTTGTAATGCTACTAACAAGTTCAGTGTAACAGTTAATAACAGGTTTTTCAGAAAATTTAAAAAGTAGTATTTTTACAACTTCAGTAATGTTATTAACAAATTTCGTAACTCTATTAACAATTTCAATGTAGTATTTAACAACAGATTTTCTAAAAAATTCAAAAAAATGGTATTCTTACAACTTTAATAACTGCTCTTTCTTTTAAATTTTTACTACTTCAGTAAAACGGTTAATAAGTTTTGTAACGCTATTAACAAATTCAATATAACAGTTAACAACAGGTTTTTCAAAAAATTTAAAAGTATTTTTGCAACTTTAGTAATGTCTTTAATAAGTTCAGTAACTCTATTAACAAGTTCGGTATAGTATTTAACAATAGATTTTCTAAAAAATTCAAAAAGTGATATTTATACCTTGAAACTTGCTAAGTTATTATTGAGATTTTTTAGTAATTATTTTTTTATTAAGGTCTTATTGTAATTCTTTCTAATTATATTCCTTGTCCAGTATATAGTAATTTTCCTATAAATAATCGTTTTCCCCGGCTGAAAAACTAGATAATCGTTTTCTGCGGGTCAAAAAATAAATTAATAATCGTTTTCCATACGCATATAAAACTCCGCAGGTGCAGCGTGCAAGACTATATGCTCTTTCGGCGAATCTCCATTCTCCACCGTGCACAATGGGCCAAATTTCTTTCAATGCAAATGTTTTTGAACTGTCTTCGATTTTCCCCTTCCTCTTCCTTCCCCACCTGTCTCCTCTTTATAAACCCTCCTCTGCCTCTTCCGCCTCCACACCCCATCCAACCTTATCACTCTATCACGTACTTCTCCTTCCTCATCAACTCACCACCACACATTATGTTTCATTAACTGTCGCCCAACTTCATCTCTTTCGTCTCTTTCCTCATATTTTCCCAGATTTTCCCTTCCTCTTTTCTTCTGGGTTGCTTTTGTAGTTTCGTTTCTCTTGAACCCATAACCCAAATTCTCAATTTTGTGTCTTGATTTGATCCATTCTGGGATTTTTTCACCTGATATCTTACTGGGTTTCTATCCTTTTTCCTTTGATTTTGCTTCTTCCCTGTTAAAGTTTCTGTCTTGATTTCATTCCTACCCTAGATTAACTGGCTCATTAGTGTTTTTAAGGTTCAAAAAATGGCAGCCATTGAGACAGGTCCTCTGGTTCCTTCTTCTCCTTCCTCATCTCCATCTCCGTCTTCGTCTGTGATTCTAACCCAAGACGAGCTCAAGAAAATCGCCGCCTACAAGGCCGTGGAGTATGTCGAGTCCGGCATGGTCCTGGGCCTCGGAACCGGGTCAACGGCCAAGCACGCGGTGGCCCGAATCGGCGAGCTCTTAAAACAGGGCAAGCTCAAGAACATCGTAGGAATACCCACATCGAAGATGACCCACGAACAGGCCTTGTCTGTGGGAATCCCACTATCAGATCTCGACGCTCACCCCGTCATCGACCTCGCCATCGACGGCGCCGACGAAGTCGACCCGTACTTGAATTTGGTTAAAGGCCGGGGCGGGTCGCTCCTGAGAGAGAAAATGATAGAAGGCGCTTGTAAGAAATTCGTCGTCATCGTCGACGAGTCAAAACTGGTCAAGTATTTGGGAGGCAGTGGATTGGCCATGCCAGTTGAAATTGTACCATTTTGCTGGAAATTCACAGCTTCAAGGCTTCAAAAACTGTTCGAAGATTCAGGTTGTGTGGCAAAGTTGAGAACTTTCGGGGAAAACGATGAACCCTTCGTCACCGATAATGGGAATTACATTGTGGATTTGTATTTCGAGAGTAGTATTGGTGATCTGGAGGCTGCCAATGACGCAATTCTGCGACTTCCTGGAGTTGCAGAACATGGAATGTTCCTGGACATGGCAACAACTGTTATCGTAGCAGGTGAACTTGGTGTAACAGTGAAAAATAAGTAGGTTGAATCAGATTATCAGACCATAATAAAACCTTGAAATTCTCAATAACTTCAGATTTTGTAGTGTTCTGATGTTTCTGTAGTAATTGTACTGTGTTGAGAGCGCGAAGCTGGAGAAAGTTAAACATCTGACGCAATATTTAATCAGGAAGAGTTTATTATCTGATCTCCTTGGAGGAAATGTCCATATTCTCCCACAAGTTTTGCTATTTGACCCCAGTCTAAGCATTCAAGTTGGAAAAGAAAAGAAATGAGAATTCAGAAGATTTTTCAGATTTGGCTTTTTTTTTTTTTTGCCCCCCAATGCCTTTTGCTGATGTTGATGTGTCATAGTTGGTGAACAGAAAATAATGTTAATTAAGGATATGAATAATTAAAAAAAATCTATAATATAGACATAAATGGTTAAGGATGAGTTATAACTACTACTATTTTCAACCTTAATCTCGTTTATAAACTATTTTATTTTCGGTCCTAATTATAAAACGTTATTTATAAATTATAAATAAAGTCTTATAATTAAAATAAGAAGTAGTATAACTAAAAAGATGGTCATTTAGTTACTGTTCATGTTGGATTATAAAAAGTTTTTTTGGGGGGGGGGCATTTCATTGGAAATTGATTACGAATTTCCGCTGTAGTGGATGGCTTTATTGTATCCAAATTGGAGGGTTCAAATTTGTTGCTTGGAAGGAATATTGACTTTGAGGATTACGGAACGTGCGTGCTTCACGGGATTCTGGACGACCAGAAATCTTTAGTCTCAGACTTTTGTGAGGCGCGTTCATGAATTATCACAAGAGTACGTGATTGACTCAATTCCTCCCTATCCTAACTATAATTTTTTAAAAGGAAAATATACTAATTACTCTGTTATTTTACCAAAATTATTAAAACCTCATATCCATTTTGAAATCATATTCTAAATGTAAGTCATTCATAACATGTTTAAATTGCTTTCTAATTTTCTTTTTATTTAATTCTTATTTAAAAAAGAAAAAAAAGGAAAGATATAGGGATGATTTGTAAATATAAAAATAAAGAATAAAATTTGAAATATGTTTCTTAATATGCAAGAATGTCTTACAAGTAATTTGTATTAAGTATAAAAGTGGTATAAGTTTCTCTTAAAATTAAAATGTATCTTACACAAATCTCCCATATATAATTAAAAATTTATTTTCATCCACTTAAACATTACTTTATCATTAACTTTAAGTTTGACTTTTCAATTTTTTTACCAAAATATCCTTATTTAATATAAGAATTATCTAAAAATTTTGAAATTTTTTTTAATATTTAATACACATATTTCAAACATTTTTAAACATATTTAGTCAACGATATGATTATTAATAGAATGAGTCAAATTTTTAATTAAATTTTTTATATCTACATTCGCTAAATTATTTCAAGCTCTATCCCAATATAATAAAATAAACAAAAAAATAATTATTTCCAAAAGAATAAAATAAAATAAAATAAAAATAAAACTATTATTATGAATATTGCATAAATGGATGCCTATAACCCCTAACCCTTAGAATTCTTATAGGATTTCTTACCTTCAAATGTCATAAACTACACAACCTCTTCAATCAATGACTTGAAAGGAGTTTCTCATTGTTAATGCCATTATGATGTACTTTATTCCTTAGTAACCCTAGTATAGGACTTCAATATTTGGAGGCCTATAAATAGAGGCCATGCATAAGGTATTTGGATCATGAAACAAAGTGAATGAAAAAAGATCATTGTCTTCTCTATCCTTGTTTTCTTTTCTACTCTCTAGTATCCTTATTTCTTCTAGTTTTATAACACGTTATTAGTACGACCTTGCTCTGAAGATTTGAAGTATAAACTCTTTGTTGTTATGAAAAATGAGAAAAGTATAAAGATTGAGATGAGGGAGATGGAGAAAATAAAAGGAAATTGGAGGATAAATTAAGGGGGAGTTCTCATTCACTTCATTGTCTCAAATGTGTGTACATCATCTCCTATTTATAGGATCTCAATATTGAAGACTAACCTAAAGAGTTACAAGTACATAAAGAAAGGAATTAAGCAACATAATTGTACAATTAGAGGTTATAGGAAATCAATACTTGAAACCCTTCAATTTGGGAGTTATAAGGTATAATGCTATTAACCATGAGAAGGAATCCCAAGGGGCTAAGGAGTTATGAACATCCACACAACATAATATTTACAACACTCCCCCTTGGATGTTCATAAACAAATATTGTGCCTCATTAAAACCTTACTAGGAAAAACCCAGTGGGACAAGATCCTAGTGAAGGAAAAAGAGTACACAATATACATTGAAGCTGCTTTGTTAAAAAAACCTTAACAGAAAAACCCCGTGAGACAAAATCTTGGCTAAGGAAAAGAGTACAACATGATCTTTACTCCCTCTAATGACAACATCACTTCTACTCCCCCTGTCAATAGCATCACTCTCTATCATTTTATCATAATAGAGTATACCAATTTCTCAAGTTGTTCAATGCCTTTTCAAGCATATCTTCTTTTTAGCTGAACTATGCATAGTACGTCGTCATCAAATTATATTGAAATGTATTCCTCTAACATATCTTCTAGATATGTGGAATTATCAATATATTCTTTACTTGCACTGAGAAAACTGCAAAAAAAGTTTATTCTGAAAAATATTATAATATATCTTGTATCGACATAATTAATTTAATTTGAATAAAATGATATTATGTAATAGTTTCATAGAATTACATATTCAATCTCAGTTTTGTTATTCACATGCATACCTGCAGAAACTTATCTTTACCATAATATTGACAATATATGTAAATATTATTATAGAATAAATATATGGGACTTCTAATCTATTTAGTCGAATATATTTTGCAAACAAAATTATCATAACAAAATCAATCATTTTGCAATCATTGATGCATTCAATAACTTGATCTTCGGGTCAAGTAAGATACAAAATTATTTATTTTCTAATACATTTTTCTAAGCCAGATATGTATACTCAGATTATCTTTTCAACATAATATTTTAAGCATTGGATGATTTTCTTCTATATAAATGCTTCTGGCATTTTAAATCCCTCAAGAATTCTCATGTAAACTTCATTATTTAGTGAGCCACATGTATAGGCTATAACGATATCTAACAGACGCATATTTCATTTTTCATATACTGCCAAACTAGTAAAAATTATTGCATCCATCACAAAATATTATGCCTAATCATAATCACTGGACCTTTGTGAAATTCTTTATTTTCACAAAAATATTCATATGTCACATAATAACTTTGTATTTGATGTGTTTTGATTGCAGGTCCATAATTTTCACATATTAAAATAATAATTATATGTCCATTGCATCTTTTCTTCTTTCCTTTTGCTTTTGGCCAAATTTTTACTTTCATATAAGATCCTCTTTAAAATCACGTGATATTATTATCAAAAACGTTGTCAACAACTTTATCTTTTTGGTTCTATTTTTCCTCTTGTGACATAACTTATTGAGATCTCTTCATTACTTTTCAGGTACCTGAACCTCTTCTAGGGCTCTTTTTTTTTCCAACTAGTTATGTCTCAGTTAAAGCACATGCCTCCTTAATATAACTGTTAAATTTCATGCTCCTTTTTGTTCAATATAATTATATTGGAACCGATTAATCTCTTATGCTTCAGGCATGTCTCACTTTTATTTATACTAATTGGAGCATTTTCAACTAGAATATGAGATTTAGTAATACTCATTTAGGTCAGTAATAGCATCTGGCACATATTTTGTAATATCTCATGGATGCATTCTTTGATGAACTTCTGGTTCATACTATCATATATATGAGGATCTATACTTGATAATAATAATGCATTCTATATGTTATCTTTTCCAACTACTCAATTTCTCCCCCTCATGTTAGGAAAATTTTGTCGAATGACAATCAATTAATCATGCAGTATGAGTCTCCTCAATTCATTTGCTTCTTTTAGAAACATCCCTTTTGTTTCTTTTAGATACAAACAAGAAGAAGGAGGTTCTTACCCAACATTTATTCCAATTTTTTATATCCATCTTTATGTATATTGTGGTGGATCAATAGACATAAGCATTGCACATTCAAACTTTTAAGATGGAAAGTATTTGACTCCTGACCAAAGTCAATTTCATTGAGAGAATTTTATTGGCTTGATTTGCATAAATGTTGCAACATATCAAACTAAACAAGCCAACCCTAAGATGAAGATCTTGTTCTCAAAAGTATTGATCTAGCCATTCATGGAGTCTAATAATTCTGCCATATCGTTCTGTTAAGTAGACTTTTCAATTATTTTTCTAACAAATGCATGTTGATCGCTGAAATTGTAGGATATAAATTCACAATCTTTTTCAATAAAAATTTTCTGGATCTCATTTTACATCATAACTAGTGATATCAATGTAATCAATTTTTCATGAAGAATAAGCAGGATATGATTTCTTGGATCATATAATATGGTGGCTATTCATGAAGAATCTTCTGGTTCTTCAATGAATGTTGATACATAATCATCAATAATTTGTTACATCATATATATTATTTATGATAATCAAACAAGCCACCCCAACTATACATTAATTAAGCGAGTAAACTTCTGGTTTACTATAACAAGTTTCAAGTAAAACTCTATCTAACATCAACTCACACTTGTATTTCAACAGTCTCCCCCTCAAGTGTGATTCATAAAAACATGTTGTCCTTATCCATGTGTTTCAAAAACAGTGACTAGCATATAATAGGCTAATAACCTCTATCACTTGGAAGTCCAAGTACTTCCTAGTTCATATATAATTATGGATTTTAATTCGATTAGGCTATTACTTTTCAGACTCTTTCGAAACCAAAGTTCTAATGTAGATCAATGGCTCATATTTTTTTACCATTAATTCTTTATCTGCCCATAAAAAAATATGTATTAGTTCTTCAGGAACTATATTAATATTTTTACACATAATTCTTCAGGAACTAAGTAATTTTAGAAGAATAAGGAGACAAATTCATCTTAATAATATCATAATACATCATAATAAATAGTTATAAGTATCATAAGTTTAACTTGTAATATATAGAATTTACACAAACTGCAAAGATGATTTTGTCCAACCAATCAAAATTAATATCAACTATTTATAATAAATTTTCTCATAAAGTTAAATAAATTTCCATTTTCTTACTTCAAAGGTGACATAAATATATGATTTTTTCTCTCAAATGTCACAGCAAAAACTAATTTAATTGTAGATATACAATTTTCTTTTATACTTTTTCAAAATGTATGAACTTAAAGAATTAAATAATGTTTGAATTAATCCAATAATCATAATTTTTTAAACTATAATTATCATTTGAGCATGCTTAATTTATTCTCATAAACAAACTCATAATTAAAAAGAACACAAATATAGAATATCTTTTAAAATAAACTTTCTGAGAATGAAGTGTAAAATTGAACTTATTGTCAAAACTTCTTAACATTAATATATATTATTTATTTAATTTGTAATACTCAAAATATATCTTTTGAAAAATTACTTACACATTGTATGAATACTTAACTTTTCTTTCTCAACTAATTTCTTGTTTAGTTAAACTCAAAACAATTTCAAACGCTCACAATAAAATTTATTGTCAATAAATCACAATAAATCATTCAAACTAAGATCATACAAATAGCATATAAATAAAAAAAATATAAACAATATATCATCTCTTTAATTTGCGCACAAATAGCACAATAAAGTACTAATATCATAATATGACCATTTTTTTTTGCTATTCTATTGATATGAAAATAAATTATATTCACAATTCATATTCATAAATATGCAAGTAAATTGGCACAATAAATTAACATTTCAAAGTGACCAATAACTACTTTTAATGTTTATCAATATCTTAATATCAAATACTTAATAATATATTTCTACCAATCAATCACAAGAAATTTAAAATAATTTATATAACCTTCTGGATATAGCCTTCTAGGCTAATGATTATATTTTTTAACTTTGACTAATTTGAACATATTTCTCTATAAGACATTACCTTGGGCATTATAACTACATTTTCATACTTTTCATAATATCTCTTGATCTTTTGATTTCAGAACCAATTTTAACATTTACTTTCAATAGATTGGTACATATATTTGTCTATATGACTTCTAGTCATATTATGATATTTACTCATAATTTTTTTTGACTATAGAGGTATCAATATCTCCTCAATTATGGTTTAATAGCTAAAACCAAATATTATTGCCCTTTAATTATTAATTCCAATGGTACAATGTGGGCATGCTTTTTATCACTTTTATAGACATGTTCCTTACTTTCAGTAGCACATAATCAATTTATTCAAATATTAGTCTTCAGACTATAGTAAAAATCTTTCAAATAAAGTTCTTTTATGCCATTTGATGTTTGAACTATTAGCCTTCAGGGCTTTAATACTTGTCACAATATAGCATTCAGGGCTTCATTACTTGTTACCATGTAGCTTTCAGGGCTTTGATATTTGTCACTATCAAATCATCAAAGTGCCATAGATTTTTCTTGTCATTCCATTTAAAAGCATCCATAGTGTTCTTTCACAAAAGAACAATTGCAAAAATGATATGACTTCTGGTCATCTAATCACATATGGCTTCTAGCCATTTAATAAAATGAAATTAAATAATATTGTAATGAAATAAATTAAATAAATTAAAATTCATAATTAAATATAAATAACATTATATAATCATATATATAATACTGCGATAGATATAAAATGACATAATATAAACCAAACAGATATATATAAACAAACAATAGAACAAGAAGTATGAAAAAATAAATAAAATAAATAACACAATATCACAATGGGGAGATAATAGAATTAAAATGTATAAAAAGAATAAATTAATAAATAACATAAAAGAACAACATAATATATAGCAAATATATAGCAAATTAAAATTAGACGTGATAATAAGATAAAAAGAATAATTGAGTAAAGAGAAGTTAGTTGAAAGTATTATCATATACTATAAGAATATATTAATTTACAAAGGGCTCATACCTCAAATCTTCAGAGCAAACACGTGCTGATAACGTGTTATGAAAAATGAGAAAAGTACAAAGATTGAGATGAGGGAGATGGAGAAAATAAGAGGAAATTGGAGGAGAAATTAAGGGAGAGTTCTCATTCACTTCATTGTCTCAAATGTGTGTACATCATGTCCTATTTATAGGACCCCAATATTGAAGACTAACCTAAAGAGTTACAAGTACATAAAGAAAGGAATTAAGCAACATAATTGTACAATTAGAGGTTATAGGAAATCAATACTTGAAACCCTTCAATTTGGGAGTTATAAGGTATAATGCCATTAACCATGAGAAGGAATCCCAAGAGGCTAAGGAGTTATGAACATCCACACAACATAAAATTTACAACATTTGTAAGATAATGTATTCTTTTCATAAATATCTATACATTGGCTACATATTAATTTATCCCCTTTTCTCAATTATCATGTATTATATTATATAATGTTATTCTATTATTTTTTTTTACATTTTTAATTTTGTCATTTTGTTATATATTTTATTTTGGGAAAACCATATTGGAGGTACTTATACTTTCTCTCAATTTTCAATTTGGTACCTATGTGTTTTTTGTTCTTAACTAAATCTTTAATTTTGCTCTATTAACATCACTAATCCTTATGTAGAGACTAAAAATATCAATAGAACAAAGTTATAAGAGCTAATGTTGCTAAAAAGATAAAATTAAATTTTTAATTAAAGGGAAAAAATACATAGGTACCAAATTAAAAATTGAGAGAAAGTATAGGTACCTCTAATATGGTTTTCCTTTTTATTTTTCTCCGTTTGTAGTTTATATTATGTTATTATTTTATTTTTATTTTAAGTCATTTTATTATGTTGTTCTATTGTAAAATTTTATGTTTTTTTTTATAATTGATGTAATTTATGTGTCATCTCCATTTGGTATCTATGTTATTTTGTGTTATTTTATTTATGTTGCACCGACTCTCATATACATTTATATGTATATGATTTATACTGTTTATATTTTCTTTTCTCTCATTATAGTTGTTTATATTTATTTATGTTGTTTATATGTATTGTTTATATAATTTATTTATAATAATGCCTAATAGTGTTATATGTGATTATATAATGTAATTTCTATAATTATAGGTTTATATATTATTTATATTATAAATTTGTATTTATTTCACTATAGCATTATCTTTATTTTTAATTTAAATTGTTATTATATATTACTTAGTTTATCGTAATATTTATATATTTATTTATATTACTACTTTTCCCTTCCCTCTATATATATTTATATACATTGACTCTATATTATGTACTGTAGCTAATTATTTGTGTTCTTTATCTTTTCCATTCTCATATGTGTCTATTTGTTATTATTTATTTATTTTTGTTTATAATTTTGAAGGAATAATTTTTTTATGAGTGACTTTTGAATTCTAATATTTTATTTATTATATTTCAGTGTTCATCAATTTACTATAATTCTAATTTTTGTTATTATCATTTTAGTTTGATCTATGACCAATCCTACCAAACTCAAGTTTATGGCCCTTGATATCACTGGAAAAAATTATTTGTTTTTGGTCTTAGATGCTGAAATTCACCTAGATGTCAAAGATCTAGAAAATGCTATTTTATCTGAAAATGAAACAATTAGCCTAGACAAGGCTAAGGGTCTGATTTTTTTTCGCCACCATATGCATGAATGGTTGAAAGCTGAATACCTAATGGTAAAATATTTGTTAAAGTTGTGGAACAATTTAAAAAAAAAGGGTGTGATCATCAAAAAAGGGTAATTTTGCCTAAAACTCGTAATGAATAAATGCATTTGAAGCTCCAAGATTTTAAAACTGTGACTGAATATAGTTCAGCAGTTTTCAAAATAAATTCTTAATTGAAATTATGTGGTGAGGAAATAATAGATGAAGACTTTTAGAATTGTTTTAAAACTTTTCATGCTTCAAATATGCTCCTGTAGTAGCAATATTGTAAAAAGGGCTTTAAGAAATATTCTGAATTAATCTCATGTCTTCTTATGGTTGAACAAAATAATGAACTATTAATGAAAAATCATGAAATTTGTCTCACTGGATCGGCTCCATTCCCTAAAGCAAATGTAACTATACGCAATAATTATGATGCGCATGGACGTGATCTTGGTCGTGGCCGAGGCCATGGTCATGGCAGGGTACCATTATTATGGTGGTAGAAATAACAATTATAGCCTGAATATCCACCTGAAAAAGAAACTTAGTGGTGGGTGTAGCATACTATTTTAAATAATAATAAAATAAAATTTAAACTAAAAATAATAATAATGACATAATATTTTATTAATACTTAAATTTAAAAAAAGAAAAAGAAGAAGAAGCCATCTTTTCCACCAAATTCGGGGAGGGGGTGTATTAAATGAAAGTAGAATTTTGGGGAGGAGTAGTAAAGGAAGTTTAAAAAAATAGAAAAATAGTAAATGAAGAAAGGAGGTTGGAAGGTGAAGGAGAATAGAATAAAAAGGGGGGAGGAGACGAAGAGAAAAAGAAAGCCAGAGGCAAAGAGGAAAATCAAGAAAAAGTAAAAATACATGCTATTTGAAAGATAAGACAAGATTTGAAAATATTTAGGTACATAAATATACTTTTTTTAATCAAATTTTCTCTATAAATATTTTCTATATATTTAAAAATTTATATTATTAGTTTCATTATAATGTTTAGAGAAAATTTTATAGTTTAGGGATGAAGTAAATATAGAGTTTTGACAATATATGACAGTAGAAATTTAAAGATAAATTATTAAGAAATTTTAATCAGTTTATATTTGTTCAATAGTTGTTTGAGAATTTTAAATTAAGATTTTAGTTGAAAAATTTGTTATTCAAAGATATAGAATGTTTTTACCAATTAAATTTAAGTTAAATAATTTACTTGAATTATTTAATATATTATTGAGATTTTAATCGGTTTGAATATTGAATAGGTCAAAGATCTATTATTGAAATAATTTTTAAAAGCTTAAAGTTGTAAATTGAGAATTTTATGAAATTAAATAAAGTTTAGGTTTGTCTATAATTCAAAAAGGTTGTTTGGTTTGAGAAAAAAAATTCAAATGAGACTATAATAAATAATTGGGTATTTTGATATAAAATATTCATATTTTGGTAATAAAGATATATTTAATTAAGTTATTAAATTTAAATAGTCTTATATGTAAATTATATTTTCAAAATAATATTATATCTATTATAAATGGCTAGATTTGTAAGAGTTAATATATTTTTGCTTATAGGATAGTTTTAGAATTTTAGAGTATTTTTTGAGTTTTATATTAATAAATATTTATGTACCATTTTGTAGACTCTTGAGAATTTTGGAGTAATCTTTATGTGAATATTTGTAAGCTAAAGAGTATCAAATAACTCTAAAAATTCTTTCATGTACATGTGAATTGTGTATGATTATATTGTGAATTTACTAATTTTTATTATACTATATTGAAATATATGTATGTATTATGATTTTTCAAATAAATGTTTTAATATGTTACTTTATTTTGTTAAAATTTATTGCTATTAGTTATGATTAATATTTAAATATATTGATAGTTACTGATTTACAATGAGTTGCTGTTAATTGATACAGAAATTTTATTGTTATTTTATTTTAATAATACATTTGAGGATGTATTTCTAATTTAACATTATTTGCATATGACACATGCATTGATGAGCTAAGGATAGAAGGAGATTTGCATAGATATAAAAATTACCATGTGGTATACTATCACTCGGTACATAGTAGATGACATTTGTCAAGACCCCTTCTTTCATGTTTTTCTTTGGCTGGGAATTCATTAGAACTATGAGACATGTGACACCTCCTTATTTTATTTGCAAAGGAGGGGAGCCACAGTTCGAACTTAAGCTCTGTATCTTTAGCTGAACATATCTTCAGTATTAGTGAGTTTAGAATAATTCAGTAAAATGATTAGTTCATATTGGACTATGTTTTAGTCTATGGCTCCAATCAACAGTATAAGGGTGGATAGTGATGTAAAGAGGGATTTATATTGCATTATTTTTGTATATTGGAAAATGATGTTGGTATATTATTAAATTGGAAATGAAATTGTGTTGAATATATAAATCCATGATTTTCATACATAAATAAACATATATGCACATAAAATCAAATTTTGTTTTGTCAGAAATGATTTGTTTGCATATGTTAGAATTTTAATAGTCATTAAGACGTTAGATCTCATCCCTTATATTAACATTTTTAGATGAAGGATCTAGTAGGAATCAAGGGAAGGCACCGATGGAGTGAGCCGTAAAGCCTTCTATGTTTCTCAAGCACATGCTATGTTATATTTTTATTTGCTATAACTATAGGATTTCAATAGTTTATTTTGTTATGTTAGAAAAATGTGTTGAAATTATGACCTTTGAATGCTAGAAATATATATGGATTTTTAAATGAAGTATTTTATTGCTTATGTGGATATAATTACGTGAGGTTTTATAAGGGGCAGAAAAAAGATAAAAATGGCCCTTTAAGAGTTGTTGAAAATCGATGCTATCAGTGTGGTATGAAAGGACACTGGTCACATACCTATCATACGCCCGAACATCTAGCAAAACTTTATTAGACCTCCATAAAAAGGAGTTCAAATAATATGGAAGCAGATTTGCCTTTTCAAAATAATGACGTGAAGGCAAATTTTGCATACACGAATGATGATGTCAATGAGCTAGATAATGTTAATGACGTTAATGCTATGGCACATTTGGAGGCGGATGATTCCTTTGAGAATCATGATGAGAAGAGTTTTGATAAAGAAAATGTTTTAGTTTGCTTTATTTATGCCTTTTAATTTAGTTTATGCTTTACTTATTTTTACTTTCTTGTCTTCTTTTAAGAGCATTATTGATTATGATGTATTTGAAATTTATGTTAATGCAGTTTTTTTTCTTTTGATGAAGAATATGGATGTTTCTCTTCTTTTTGCTGGGCAGAAGAATGAAGATATATACCTCATAGATAGTGCTACAACACACATCATACTTAAAGATAAAAAAATATTTTTCTCATCTTGCAATAAATCGTGCAAGCACTAATATTATAACGGGTAATACAAAACTAATTCAAGGCTCCGGAAGAGCAATTATAATATTACCCATATGAACAAAATTTGTTATCAGCGATGCTTTATATTCTTCTAAGTCTCAAAAAAATTTATTAAGTTTTAAAGATATCTTCTAAAATGAATATCATGTGGAGACTATAAATGAGAAAAATATTGAATATCTACATGTTACAATAGTAAGAAATAGAGAAAAATGTGTCATGGAAAAATTACCGACACTATATTCTAGTTTGTACTATACAAATATTAGTACAATTGAGACAAATGCTACAGTAAACCAGAAGTTTACTGATAAAAATACATTTATTGTTTGGCATGACCAGTTGGGTCCTCCCGAATCAACTATGATGCGAAAAAATTATTGAAAATTCACATAGACACTCTTTAAAGAGCCAAAAGATTATTCAATTTAAATATTTTTTATGTACTGCCTGTTCTCAAGGCAAATTAATTATAAGCCTTCATTGCCAAAAGTAGGGGTTGAGTCTTCTGCATTTCTAGAGTGTATCCAAAGAGATATATATATGGACCTATCCATCCACCATGTGAACCATCCAAATATTTTATGGTTTTAATAGACATGTCTACAAGATAGTCCCATGTGTGTTTATTATCAACACGTAATTTAGCATTTTGCTAGATTACTTGCTGAAATAATTTGATTAAGAGCATAGTTTCCAAACCATAAAATTAAGACAATTCATCTCAATAATGCTAGTGAGTTTTCATCTTAAGTTTTTAATAATTATTACATGACAATTAGAATAACAGTAGAAAAATCTGCTGTTTATATCCACACTCAAAATGACCCAGTAGAGTTATTCATTAAATGCCTCCAATTGATTGCTAGATCAATGTTTTTAAGAACAAAACTTCCCATTTCAGTGAGGGGACATGCAATTTTACATGTAGCAACAATTATACATATCAGGCCAAGAAGTTATCATGCATTCTCCTCATTACAATTGGCTTTTGGTCGGAGCCAAATAGTTCCCATCTTAGAATTTTTAGATGTGCAGTATTTATCTCTATCGCTCCACCACATGCACAAATATGGGATCTCAAAGAAGATTAGGGATATATATTGGCTACGAATCTCCGTTTATAATCAAGTATTTAGAATCATTAATGGGAGATTTGTTTACGGCATGTTTTGACGATTGTTATTTTGATGAGACAATTTTCTTAATATTAGGGGGAGGTAATAAGCAGCTGGATAAAGAAATCACATAGAGAGCATTATCATTATCTCATCTACATCCTCATACATAACAATGTGAAACATTGCAAATCAACTACCAGATGCATTTATTTACCCTAAGAGAATTACTAAATCTCACACTCCAACTGAAAATGCTCCAATTAGAATTAATGTCTTAGCAGGACAACTAGAAAGCACAAGTGATACCAAACCAAGCTTGAAGCAGGATCGACCAATCAGTTCTAAAGATAAAATTCCTAAAAAGAAAAAAAAAAGGAGTGAATAATCATAATAGTCATGATAGTCAAATTGAGAGAGCAAGTTATATAGGAGAAGACCAAAACTTAACTAATCAAAAGACCTCAAAAGAGGCCCAGGTACCTGAAAATAATGAAGAGATCTCGATAAGTTATGTTACTACAGAAAAAAGATGGAACTGAGAAAATATAGTTGTCGACAATATTTTTTTCATATAATGTTACTATTGAAATAATTAATCAACATGAGGATCTTGAACCTACACCAATTGAAGAATGTAGATATAGAGATGATTGGCCAAAATGAAAAGATGCAATTCAAGCAGAGTTAAATTCACTTTCAAAACATGAAATTTTTGGACCTGTAGTCCACATACCAAATGGTGTAAAACCAGTTGGGTATAGATGGGTCTTTATGCGCAAACGAAATAAAAAAGTAATACCATTAGATATAAAGCACGGCTTGTAGCACAAGAGTTTTCACAGAGATCTGGTATTGTTTATGAAGAAACATATTCTCTTGTGGTGGATGTAATTACTTTAAGATATATAATTGTTTTGGCAGTTCATAGAAAACTTAAAATGTGTCTAATGAATATTGTTACAGCATATCTATATAGTTCTTTAGATGCTGAAATTTATATGAAAATCCCTGAAGAATTTAAATTTCCAGAAACATGGAGGAGTTTCCGAGAAAATTATGCAATTCATTATATGGATTAAAACAATCTAGAAGAATGTGGTATAACCGACTTAGTGAATATTTATTGAGAGAATGTTATAAAAATGATCCAATTTACCCATGTGTTTTTATAAAAAAAAAAAAAAGATTAGAGTTTGTTATAATTGCTATCTATGTGGATGATTTAAATATAATTAGAACTCCTGAAGAGTTTCAAAAAGTGGTTGATTGTTTAAAGAAAAAAATTTGAAATGAAAAATCTTAGAAGAACAAAGTTTTGCCTTGGCTTGCAAATTGGGCACTTAGCAAATGGAATTTTCCTCCATTAATCAACTTATAATTAAAAACTATTAGAGTGATTTTATATGGATAAAACACATGCATTACTTACTCCTATAGTTGTAAGATTACTTGATAAGGATAAGGATACTTTTCACCCTCAAGAAGATGAGGAAGGACTTGTTGGTCCTAAAGTACCATATGTTAGTACCATAAGTGCATTAATGTATCTTGCTAATTCAACACAACCTGATATTATATTTGCTATTAGTTTATTGGTAAGATTTAGTTCTTCCCCAATAAGAAGCCATTGGAATGGACTTAAGCATATATTTCGATATCTTTGAGGGACAATTGATATGGGATTATTTTACTTTAATGAATTAGAATCACAATCAATTGGCTATGCAAATACAGGATTTTTATCATATCCATATAAAGGCAAGTCTCAAACAGGAGACTTATTTATTTGTGGGGGTACAACTATTTCATGGCGTTCAACGAAACAAACTTTACTAGCTACCGTATTGAATCATACGGAAATAATTGCAATTCATGGGGCAAGTCAAGAATGTGTATCAAAGGAGATAGAACAAAACATATTTCTACATAGTTCTTTTTCACTCATGATCCTTTGAAAAGTGGTGATATAGATGTTCATCAACTTCGCTCATGTGACAACCTTGCTAATTTGTTTACCAAGACACTACTGAGTAGAACATTTAAAAAGTTAGTGTATGGTATTAGAATGCACAGACTTAAAGACATAAAATGATGTTATCATTAGGGGAAGTAAATATTGTGTACTCATTTTCTTTCGCTAGGTTTTTATCCCAATGGGTTTTTTTTAGTAAGGTTTTAATGAGACACAATATTCATTATAAACATCAAGGGGAGTATTATGAATATCACATGAGTGGATGCCTATAACCCTAACCCTTAGAATTCTTATAAGATCCCTCACCTTCAAGTGTCATAACTACATAACATCTCTAATGAATGACTTGGGAAGAGTTTCTCGTTGTTAATGACATTATAATATTCTTTATTCGTTTGTAACCCTAGTATAGGACTTTAATGTTCGGAGGCCTATAGATAGAAGCTATGCATAAGGCATTTGGACCATGAAAGAAAGTGAATAATAAAAAGGTCATTATCTTTTCTATCTCTTGTTTTTCTTTCTACTCTCTAGTTTTCTTATTTCTTCTAGTTTTATAATAATTACTAAATTCTTCAAAATAATTTTAGATAAGATTAGGAATTTCATATGATGAAGAGTGGACCAGTAAATAAAATTTATTTAAATATTTTTAAAAATATTTTTAACAAGTTGAACGACTTAAATTTAAGTTTATATTTTTAAAATAAAGAAAAGATACATGTAATTAAGATAAAATGCAAAGGGGTTAAAGTATTTTTCTCTCTTTTTTTTTTAAATGGTTTTGATTTTTATGAAAATTTTAGCTATCATTCTGAGTTAATTTTCTTTCTATAAAATGACTTAATTGTTTTCATATAAAATTTTTAAAAAAAAGGAAAAATCTCTCCACTGGCTGTTACAACCGCCAACGGTTGGAGCTCCTGTGTTAGCAGCTAAGAATTTTTAAGCAAGGCCTGTTAAGGTGAAATTTAATTCCACCACCTTTTCATTATTATAAAAATATATAAATGTTGACCTACAATATCTTAGTAATATACATATATATATACACACTAGAATATTAGAGAAAAAAATAATTTTTTGGTCTTTTGTATTTTGACTTACTTATAACTTAGTTTCTCAATTTTTAACTCACTTATAACATAGTCACTAATATTTTCACATTTCGTAACTTAATTCCTTTTATGTGTAACTTATTTTGAGTCATCAAATAATTATCCTACATGGCAAAAAAAATATTATTTGGCACCATTAAAATTTTCATACGTTTCTTCCAACTTAGCTCATTTGTATCTCATAAAAAATGGAAAAACACAAAAAGCAGTCGGCCTGGATTTCTTCACTACCCAGGCCCAATAATTTTTTCCCTCATCTGGTAGGGAAAAAATCCAACCCATTTCACTAGACCTAGCCCACCAGTTTTGTTAGGCAACAGTTTTTTTGTTACGCATAAATATCTTTTTATTCAAAGAAATCTTATTCAAGATATCAAATGTGAGTAGCTCAGTGGGAATTGTATTAAGCAACATTTGATAATCATTCATTAAGCAACAAGTGCAAATTTTTATAATTATATTTTTATTTATGATTTTATAACACTTTTTCGTAGTAGCCAAGTTATTAAAGTCAAGTTTTGCCACCCCGTCAAACTTGACTTTTTCCCCCTCCCTTGTTAAATTGAGACTTGACTCTTTTTTGTTTTTTTGTTTACCTGGGTTGAGACTTGACTTTGACCCATAAATGCTTGTTCTTTTGGTCCAAATTGATTTTTTCAATGAACCAAAATCTTATTGCTCCATGGCATCTTAAGTAATAATTAATTTATGAAAATTAAATAAATTAATTGAGTTAATTATTTATTGAAAATATACCCCTTTCTTTAAAATATCTCTTCTAATTAAATACTATGAAAAATACCTTATGTGAAAATCCTCCTTTAAAATATATAATCAATAGAAGTAGTTTGAGAAAAGTATCTTATATTTATCAAAACATAAAACTTGTGTGAAACATTAATATTGTGGCAAACTAATTTTTTTTAAGCATATGTCTCCCTGAGTAAAAGACCAATTTATCTTCAATTGATGAATAAAAAGAAGAGATTGTTTACTTTAATACCTAATCTACAAATGATGGCAAAACATAATACGTAATTCACAACTAAAATTAATATATTTTCATCTGTTTGAATTATATTTGTAAGTAGTTACTCTTTTTTAACCTATTCTTTGAGAACTAACTATTGTTAAATTTATTTTTAGGACTTTAATTGTCATGCTGAAATTAATATTGATTATGGTCAATGGTACTTTATATCTAATTTAGTTATACACATATCACATAATTATATCAAAAGAATTATAACAAGGTGAGACTGATGAAGAAAACTTGCTTGTGATTCTCGTGTTTGAAAACTCATCAACATTTGGCATGTGAAATCTTACCAGTTTCTTCATAGCCTCCAAATCTTTGAAATTATGAAAAACTTTGGCCAAACAAAAAAAAAAAGAAAAGAAATTATGAAAAGCTACTGTTCTATATAAAAATATATGTATATTGTCAAAATTATCCCTAGTTATGCTATGAAAACTGAAAGGCCTCCAGTCCAGAGCTTCAAAAAGAAAAAAAAAAGAAGAAAGAAGAATTTTCATCACTATAATTAATTTATTAATTTCATTAAATTATTTGTCAATTTTCTATACTAAACTTTAGTAACCCTAATCTGGTATAGGAAATTAACAATTTTAGAATTTAGCATTGGAAATTAATTATTATGTTCTGAAATTGACAATTGACAATTATAACGCCCGCACATGCCTTTGAGCCTTTCTTTCATCTGCATACCAATCACAGTTTTTCAGTATCCAATCTCATTCTAATTTTTCTTTTATTTTCATTTTTATTTTATTAAAAGTATTTTCTCCAACTGACTAGAAATTCTAAAACCCAGCACTTACGTTTGTCTGGAAAATTAAACCCTTGTACGTGCGTTTCCCAACCACCACAGTTTCATTAACATCCAAGTTATGATCCTTCCTTTATTTTGTTTATGGTCAATCAGGAAAAGTAAAATACCATTACCTCCGTATCTAATCATAAGACCTTGTTTGTAAATTATAAATGATGTCTTATAATTATAATCAGAGGTAGTATTATCAATAATCAATTAAAAAAACATAAAAGTTTTGGATTTTGGAGCCATATAATAGTTCATGACCTAAAGAGTGTTTAGATATCATCAAAAGTGCTTTGTAAAAGTATTTTTTCGTAAATCGAAACAAATTCTTTTATATATTTACTTTGTATACTGTAAAATTACTTTTAAAACTATTGTTTAATTTTTATCCAAACATCCCCTAGTATAAGTAGAATAGTCCTCTTGAGGGGAAAATTCCAATAATCAAGTTACCAAAATAACCCAATGATTTTGTCATTTTTATTTTTATCTAGACATACAAACTTTGAGAAATGAGCTGGTACAAATAAAAGTCTAGGGACTCCAATGTCTTCTTTGTCGGTTTGTGCGGGTCACCCCTGCGCAAGGGTTGTCATTTTTTGTTTTTTTTTGGATCGCTGCAATTTCATCGGATGTGTTGAAGGGTACTGAAACATCTTTAAACCGCATAGGCGCCTACTAAATTGTCGCCTAAAAAAATATTAAAATTCACAAAGTGAAACACATGAGTATAATATGTACTTTATAATTTTTAACTTAGAGTTAACAGATCAATATTGATTACTTTTCTTTGCATATACACATGTATTGTAAAATAAATATTAGGACTACTTTTTAGAAAATTTCGTAGGAGAATTATAATGAGAGCACAAGATAAGAAAACAATTACCAGTAGGTCTCAATAACAAGTGAACAATTATTATTTATATTTTAAAACTTATTATACATACTTGTTACTAAAACTTTTAATGATTATATTCTTTATTTAGGATTTTATAGTAATTCTCCTAAATTTTTCCCTCACATAGTTGTGTGTCTGACTTCATATTTATACTCTCGTCTTTATATAACATGAGTCATATTCTTGTCAAGTGTCAGTTGTACAAAATTTAATATCCCTACGTCTCTAAATAGAAGTAATTATCCCAAAATTTTTTTTTTCCATTTTAAACTTGAGATTTACGTCTTAGTGGCTACGGTCATTTCCATTAAAATTGATGCGTGCTGGTTCAAGATTTTACTATTATACTTAGATCTATATATAATATAAAATTTGCAAGCTATAAAAAATATGATATAACTCATTTTCGGCTCTATATGTAAAGCAATGATTTTATAATATAGTTTTACTATATTTCTCAAAAAGAAGAAAATCTTATGATTTTATGGTAAGATGTAAAATAACGTCAAATTTTATGAATTTTAATATTGCCTACCAAGTCAAGTTGAATTTTTTTTTTTGGAAATTTTTATTTTAGGACTAGTGTGGGTAATTAATATTAGTCAACTCTCAAAATTTCAAATTTTTAGTCAACCCCAAGGACAAATTACAATAATATCTCTCTCTTCTTTTTTTTTTTTAAAAAAGAACAAATATTAATTGTCGCTGAAGTTCGGCTATCGGAGGTCGGAGGTTCGGCTGCCGATCCTCATGTGACCGCCATCAGAAGGTAGAACTCCGACTGTTGGAGGATACTTTTTTTAAAATAAGTTGACTAGGGGGTTTGAACCTATAACCCGTTGGCACACCAAAAGTAATGTGATCACAAGTCAACCAAGCCATTTAGTCATATAGTGCATAGAGAAATATATATAACAAAACAAATGTAAGTGTACTAGTGTAAATGACAATGAAACTCAACAATTTATAACAAAAATTCGACAATTTACAGGTAACACAATGAAATTCACAACCACAAATGTAAATATTTAGGTGTGAATGAATAAATAAATTCGAAGATTTACTACAAAAATTTATAAATTTACAACCAAAATTTGATGATTACCTAATTCTTTTTTTCCTTGAAAATGTAATTATTACCTAATTGACACATAACCATAAAGTGGTACATGTTGTTAGATGCTTTGTGTAGTTCTAACCAACATCAACAAAACAACTAAGAAACCAGCGGACGCCAGGGAATGAAGTAGCCCGTGGTGTCACGTGCTCACACTCACTTACCATGTGACATTAATCTTTCAAAGGTGGCTGTCTTTTTGTACTATTCATCAATTTCATTAATTTAATTTTAATTTTGGAGAAAACCTACTACTTTAGGGATTCTTACAGTCTCCATCACATGATCACATCAAACCAACATTTTTTTTGTTTTTGTTTTTTAATTCCATGGCTTTATGGGACATTGCATCAATTATATTTTACGACCAAAAAATTTTTTTAAAACTATTTTCATATAAGTTGAGATAAAACTCATCTTAGATACTTATCACTTTTAAAATTATGATTTAGTTTCACACAAAACACCTTCCAAATGAAATATGACTCTTGACGAAAGTTCCATTAGCAAACTGAAACAAATAATTTAAGATTCCAAGGATACTTTCATTATTTCACAGAAATTTGTAATTGGCAAGGCTTTTATGCAATCTTAATGCTTTTCTACAAAGGCTAGTTAAGCCATAGGAGGAATGTTAAAAATTAAAGACACACTTATTGCTCACTCAAAAAAAAAAACACAACTTATTGCTTACTAAAAAAAAAGAGGCCTTTTTATGCAATCTTGATGCTTTTCTACAATTTTCCTTGTTTATAATGAAATCCAAACTTTTATATGGGTGAATAAGCAATCTTCTAAACCTTGCCTTTTTTTTTTTGGCCATCTAGTCTGCTATTGATGTTGTATTGAGTTATTCTGGTTGACTAGACTTTTTTTTTTTTATCCCTCAATCACATCAATGGTCAGTACATAAAAACAATTTGCTTAATGGTATCTTTGTCCATTGTGATTTCACTGACACGTTACTTATATATTTATTTGGGAAATCACTAAAGTTTTTTTTAAAAAATAATTACTAACTAAAGTCTTAATAATTAATAATGATAGTGTGGCTTATTATAATTTTTCACAATAAAACTTATCATTCACTTGTTATGAGAATTTTTAGTAATTATATTTATTTATGTCTTTATTTCTTAATTAATTTTTATTTTATTTTATTTCAAAAAAGGGTCGATAACGACTGAGGAGTAATAGTAATAGCATGGCAGCGGGGAGGGAAGCGGGAAGCGATTCCGCGTAAGGAAAGAGTGAGAAACTGAGTAAAGGCCGCGAAAAGCGCGAAGATCAGGTGCGGCCGACGATGTTTCTTGTCCTTCAATGCCCCACATTGGGCCCACCTAATCCCCTCAGGAAAGTGGGCCCCCACAAGCCCTTATTGGTCCTCGTCACGTGCCTGCGCTAACTCTTATTGCTTTGCACGCGCCATCCCTGTGGGACCCATCCCCTTCGATTGATCAGATTCTTTTTTATCAATCGATGAAGGGAACAGCATCATCAGTACGGTGGACCCCAACAACACGCTATCATCTTTTCCTAAATTTTATATTTTTAACTTTAAAACATCAGAAAAAGATGCATTTCTGCTTTATTTGTTCCTAAAATTTAGGTGAAGATCAAATTACCAAATCGCCACGCGCATTACGATTTTATAAAATACTTTATATTATTTAAAAATTATCTCGAATTAAACTTAATGCTGTTTTCATGCCGGATGCCGCCCACTTTGCTCTTTTTCCTTTGTCTGCTTCTATTTCATAAAATAAACATGTTTTAATGAATTAAATTTAAATATGATCACACAAAAATGTCAACATTAATATTAATGTAAATAAAAATTTGATGATAAATTATCAATAAATTCTCCGTCCCTTTCATTTCATTCATTCATTTTTATTTTTTTGGATAATAACTTTTTTAAAAAATTATTATTGAGAAGAACCTTATTAACTTTTTTACCTACGTACACTGCAAATTTACCTACACTTTGTTTAGTTCATTTTCTAATAAAATATCACCTTAAATATTATACATACATATATAAATATATAAATATATATTTATGAAATTGAAAAGAAGAAAAATAAAAGAAAAGGAAAAGGGGGAAAAAAGGCGAGAAGGGGCGCAGGAAGGCACCACCGATCTGCAAGGCTTCCACGTATGCTTTAATTTTCAGAGGTGACTCACACGACCATGGAAGAAGATTCATTAGTCCACCGTCACTGAAATTACACCCGCCTTTTCTCCTCCCTTCCCTCCCATCTACCTTCATCATCACTGCCCCCACCATGTGACTTTCTCTCTATTTCTGTGGTATTCCTCTCTCCTCAGGTCGGTAGTAGAACCCTAGTAAGCTAACCACAATGCTTAACTGATTCTAACAGTAGCCACACATGCTCTGTGTTATTAGTGTTTGGTTCTTGTGCTGAGATTTGGGGTTCTACTGATAATCCTTAAATGGCGGGTTGGCCTATTACCCATGTGTGCTGAGTGTTCTTCTTGCCGGGAATTCGTAATGAAGGCGGCTTCCACTAATGGGTGTTCGTTTTTCTTGCTCTTCTTCGCCATATTGGTTACCTCAATATCAGCTTCGTCTCCAAGTGGCTCGTCCGGCCATTCCATCAGGTTTATTCTAGGTTCGTCTTGGAATTATCTGCATCTTTGATTCGTTCATGACATTCTTCTCGTCCACCGTGATTTTGCTTCTTATTGCTTCGGTGATGGGTTGGATTTAGATCTTGTTTGGCTGCCCGAGAGCTTATCATTTCTTCTGGAAAGTTCAAATGCTTCTGACTTTTAAGCTTCATTTTAGCTGAGCTTTCAAGAAATTGGATCTTGTAAGACAAAATTAAGCTCATATCGAACGTCTTTGTCCCTGGATTTTTTGTGTGGCCGGAAATGGAAACTCTTTAAGTTTTCCAGTTTGGTAGATCTTCTTAGCAGCCAATCAATAGCGATGCTTCTTTCTTTCTGTGTGAAGAAGACTAATACTCTTTTGTGACGTAACTTGCATGATTGTTGACTGAGTGATTTCTCGAACAAGCTTTTGTAATTAATTAATTATGCTCCTCTGTTATTCTCAGGAGGAGATAATTTGGGTCCATGGAAGAACGAAATCGAACAAGCGGCTCTCGCACCAGGGCCTGAAACTGATTCGCATCAGGGGCACTCTTGTATTGGCGGCAAACCGGACCAGAAGACCCGATATTCTAAGGCATTTTCGACAGTACAGAGGTGGTTGGGACATCACAAATCAGCATTATTGGGCCGTAAGTACCCTGATTAATCAGTATTATTTCCTTCTCAAATGGACGATTTGTTGTGTTGTTGACACTAATTCGATGGTGACATGTGAGATTCGGATGACAGGAGCTGTAAGAGGCCTGAATCTCCCTTGTCATCTGAGAATATTGTTGTAGTGTCGTAGAATATGTTCCATGTTCGTCTGTTTGTGTCTTGCATCGAATGGTTTTGATTCTTCTCTCTCTGTTTTTCTTGGCGTAATTTCGAGTCTTTCTATGACAATGGTGTCCAAGATCATGGTATCTTGCATATAAGGAGCCTGAGATGATAATATTTTAAACAAGCTTCCTAATTCTGTTAATATTTTGATTGTCCTTATCAGCTTCCCAGTTCTGTTATGCTTTTTAATTAATTGGGTTTCGTCCATTCTACGTACAGTCGGTTGGATTCACCGGTGCTGCTGGTTTCATTCTTGCCGTACTATGGTTTATTTCTTTTGGTTTGGCGCTTATAATTTCTATGCTGTGGATGGGGGATCAACATCAATGACGAAGGATCAAATCATTCACAAAGAATATGTCTTATATTGCTCATACTATTTACCTGTGCTGCAGCGTAATGCTCTAAACTCATTGTAATTTCGCTTCTTTTTCTTTTCCTTTTATTTGGTGACAAATCTTGTTTCTTACAGGCTTTATAAAGGTTGGTTGTTTAATTGTTTTTCCTTGTATTAGCTAGTGTACTTGCATCTTCTCTCATGGTTTTTTTTACTGGGGACATTCTTCGGTTTTGTAATGTGTGTAAAACATCGTACGGATTTCTATATTCATTACAAATCTTGTGCAAAGATTTAAATTCAGTAATCAACTTTATGCTGGGGATTTGGAAAGATATGGAATGGAAAAGGAAATTTAGTGAGAACATTAGTGGAACCCAGTGATATTAATAGCTAGTTTATGGAGTCGCTTCCAGTGATCCTGTTGTAATCAAATGGCAAAAATGTATATTGCTGAATTATTTCCCAATACCCCTTCACTTGAATTTGCAAGAGAGTATTAGTGAGTACTGCCTATGTCGCTGCTTGCTACTTTTTACTTTAAAATCATGCCATGGTTGGCACGGAAGAAGTTTGTGATAGAAAGGAAATCGGAGATGCACCTATTTTATTTCTTTTCTAAGGGCATCTCCTATTTCCTTTCTAGAATAAAGCTTTCCTCATACCAAACATTACCTTAATGCATTAAACCTTTCTTGGTTTCTCTTTCTAAGTGCTAACATGTCCTGATCTTTTGATTACACAGGACTGGATGTATCTTACTTTCTGTAGGGCAGGATAAGTTTCATGGCGAGGCATTACATACTCTCCACTATGTTGTAAATCAGTCAGACTTCACTGTGCAAACTTTGAGGAATGTCACAGGATATCTTTCTCTTGCAAAGACTATCAATGTTACCCAGATCCTTCTTCCATCTGATGTCATGGACGATATTGACAGTATAAATGCAGACTTAAATACTGCAGCAGATACACTATCTGAAAAGACAAATGAAAATTCTGTTAGAATAAGAAGAGTATTCAGTGCTGTGTATGTAATATTTAGTTTTGTCACTATTCATTCTATAGGAGTTGTTCTCAGAATCTGGAATGCTAAACTTGGTGTTCTTTCTCTCTCTTTTTTTTTTTTTCAGGCGCTCGGCTTTGATTGTTGTGGCTGCAGTTATGCTTCTCTTGGCTCTGATTGGATTATGTATGTATTCTTGTTAATTTTATAAAGAAATTAAGCTTTTGTTCGGGACAAGGGACTTGGTCGCTAGTATTTTGCTAATAATGTCTCGTGTTAAAATTTGACAACCATACGGTTTCTTAATTATACCATTCATTTGTCATATTTTAATTAGAGGACCTAATAGCAAAGATATAGGAAACTGCACCCTTTTTTAATTCTTTTTAATATTTTTATACTTGAAATATTGCTTTATATATAACTGATTTTAATATTTTTCCCCAGGTTTGTCTATCCTTGGACATCAACATGCCATCCTCATGTAAGTTATCTTTGCATACGATCTATTTGAATTCTAAATTGGCTTTGCTTTTTATCCCATTATCTACTTTAAGCACACAATTCATGTTCTTATGTTTGATTCCATTGCAGATTTGTTATCAGTGGATGGTTACTGGTTGCAATTACTTTCATTCTCTGTGGAGTTTTCATGATCCTTAATAAGTAAGCTATTGTGCCTTAAAGAGTTTTACATTTTGTTAAGGAGGAATGCAAATGTGATTAAACCATACGAAAAAGCTGACATGAACTGCTAACGTTGAACTGGGGTTGGGGGTTAATTTTCTGTACATTCTGGAAATTCCATTCTTCTTAAAAAGAAAATAACAGCGACACATTGGCAAGACCTGATCGTTATAATTTTTTTCCCCATTGTAGTGCAATTTCTGATACCTGTATGGCTATGGGAGAATGGGTGGGGAATCCACATGCAGAATGCTCTTAGCAAAACCTTCCATGTGTTGATCAGAGAACCACCAACAGGACTTTTTTTCGGAGTAAACAAGTGGTCATGATATCGTAAATGTTGTTAATCAGTTCATATATACTAGTGCAAATGCGAATCCCAGACCAGGCAATTCGAATTATTACAATCAGTCTGGACCAAAAATGCCGCCCTTGTGCTACCCTTTTGATTCTCAGTTACGAGAGCGTGAGTGTACGACCCAAGAAGTTTCCTCAACAAATGCTTCACTGGTACGTTTTTCACCACTCAACTTGAATATTGAATGAGCATCAGTTCACTTGTTTAATAGGTGAGAATTGTTACATCTACTTTCTGTTGGAAGTCGAGACATGATTCCCAAACTTGCCTCCACTTTTAATATATTATCTTAATGAGGCATTGGAATGTTCAACTGAAGCCAACACAAGTGCATTTGAAATGTTGGCTGTATGCTGGTTGTCTGGTGTACTGGAAGGCCAAAACAAGTTAAATAAAACAAATAATTATTCTTTTTTCCCTATTAAACGAATCTGATGAAAATTAACAGAGGGGGGAAGGAAGAATGCTCCTCTTCAAATTTTTAAATTGCTCCGGATATTTATGCTTGTTCTGCTATGTATTTCCGCCAATGACATGAAAGGAGAACTCATTTTCGCCTTTACGGAGTTTTCAGGTTTGGAAGAAATTTGAATGTGAGTATCTGCACTTGGACACTGCATGACCACTGGGGGTGACTCCGGAGGTTTACTCGCAGTTGGTGGCTGCGGTTAATGAAAGCTATGCGTTAGAGCACTATGCTCCGCCTCTGCTCAGCCTTCAGAATTGTGATTTTGTGAGGAACACATTCCAAGAGATCACTTCAAGTTTCTGCCCTCCATTGAACCATTATCTGGAGATCATCAATGCAGGGCTGGGTATTTCAGTTGGTGTCTTGCTGTGCCTGGTTCTCTGGACACTCTATGCGAACCGCCCCCAAAAGGAGGAAGTGTTTGTGAAGTTTTCTTGCCAGAAAAGCTGAAGAATAGATTCAGCAAGAACCGCAATAACTCAAAACCAGCTTCATCTGTTGTATCAAGTGGGGTGTAGGTTGTGCTATAGGAAAATAGTTAGAAGTATATGAATAGTGTTTTACTTCCCCTCTGTCAAGGGTTATAATATAATGAAAGAAAGGTGGGGCGAAGCTCCAGCTTTGGAGTTGGAAGATTACAGGCAAACGCTAGTGTATTATACATAAAGGAAAAGCAATTGGTTTGTTAATCTAGACGTGGTTCAGCTCTCTAAGATTGCTATGATTTCTACATGATCAATCATGAACTCTAGGAATATAAGTCATATCCAATATTCGTTCTGCTAGTGCCCTAGAGAATAGGCGACTGCCATCAAACTATACCATATTTTTCATAAGAATATCTTAAGAATTCTCAATTAAGTTAGTTCAAAAATCACACACACTATATATAATAATTTAACAAAATTAGATATATTAATCTCTATCTAGCAGCAACCTTGTTTTTATACTTATCTAATAGATACCATTTTATATATTAATCTATGGTTATTAATGTTATATCAAAATTGATATTACCATCCATAATAATATGATGATATTAATATATCAAAAATTGTATTTGTCCCAAAAAAGTGCCTATTCAAATCCAATCTTTTCTCATTAAAGCAAAAAAATGACAATCCCCTTAGATATTAGAAAAGGTTTCTTTTGCATGCCCACCTGTAAAACCATAAAAAACACGATCGAAAGACAATTTGCATGATCAGAAAAGTATGAACTGAGGTTCAGTTCTTCTGGGTCAATATCAAAAGCCAAATCGTTTTCTCTAACATATTCATATGACACAACATAAACCATTCCAGAGTCAGGGTGTAATTCAATAAATTAATAAATGACCCTATAAACAATAAATCAAAGTTTGGGAAACGTGACAGGTCCCCCATTTTTGTTCTGTGTCAGCTCTAACAAGCATTTCAGGAGCCATCTTCAACAATCAATCTTTGAGCATAACGTATGGAAAACCTCCATCACTTTTGTTGTGTCAATTCGATCTTTCGTTTCAGTGTGTCAGTTTTAAACAAAATATAAATGGTAATTAGACACTGTAACTGTGAGT